>NC_028454.1:45820282-45828816 GCF_000263155.2 Setaria italica | reverse complement strand
TCACTTGCCCAAGAGAGGTATGCTATGCACTCTACAGCAGAATTACTTACTATTCCACTTTTACAAATAGCTGGTACCCCTGGTTTAAATGCTGCCCTAGACTCAAATATTTTATTTTTCATTTCTTCAGGTATGGATCCATAACATTGGACTAGGAACCCTAATGTACTCTGTGGAGAAGATCTGCGATGATTCTGGCGAAGACCCAACATGCAGCAGGTCCTCGATCTCTCTCAAATCTCAGATGAAAGAACGCAGCAGATGCATTGCTACCATTTCCTTTTCTTCTCTTCACTTTAAACTTTCGGCATTTTTCATAATCATCTTTGAATCCTTTGGTATTCAGGTCGGTAACTGGAACCAGCGTGCGAGACCATATATACTATCTCGGCGTCAGCATGCATGCAGAAGACTGGAGCAGCTGCAGAATCGTCATGGACTACAGCAAATTGCAGTATCAGATGGACCTCAAAGGTAATGTCGTATTGTCGAAGCAACCTGGTTTGTCGATTGATAGAGGATTCAGTGCCCAGTGAACCAGTATATGATGTGTATAGTACGATAGTATCACGAATCAGGAATGTGCAGAGCTAGCACTGTACAGATGTTTCCTCTCATCTCCCTCGTGATGCTTGCTGTTGAATTATTCCTGCACCAAACAGGAGGGTGGAAGGAGCATGCAGATTTGGAGATGCTTGCTGTAAATGTGATTTCGTAACATACTGTTCACTTTGCAAATATGTGTGCCGATATTTGACAAATGCACATGAAAATCAATAATTCATCCAATCATCCAATCTGGTGTAAGCAACAACAAAACCTGGAGCATATTGTGTTTCCTTTAAACAGGCAGTATGAGCGTCTTTTCGTGTGAAATGATACTAAGCTATTGCAAAGTTGTTCATCAATCCTAGTTTAGATGTGCTAGGACAATCACCAGTCAACAGCTCAGTGCAGCAACACAGAGACGAGAGAACTACTACAGGAGAAATAGTTTTTTTTCAAGGCAAAAGAAAATATAATGATCGATTAACATACAGAGAACTAAACGCGAGCATGCCTGCTTTTATTCATGTAATAAACTTACAAACATAATTAGCAAAGTTCAGCAAATTTAAATGTTCTCCATCCGGAACTACTTTCTGATCTAGCTTAAGCAATGCGCATGGAAAATAAAAATCCAACCAGAGCTTCCTTGCAAGCAATATATGACTGATTACTCAACACACGGCAGTATATGAAGACACGAAACCATGTCTTATCGTGTTTTGGCATGCCGTTTGCAGCAGCTCAGATCTTGGAGTTGCGCGCAGTCTTGAACCACTCGGTGTGGAAAGAACCAGGCATGTCAACCCTCTCGTAGGTGTGAGCTCCGAAGTAGTCCCTCTGTGCCTGGACCAGGTTGGCGGGCAGCCTGTCCCTGCGGTAGGAGTCGAAGTAGGCCAGACTCGCAGACATGCCTGGGGTGCTAACACCATTGTTGATGGCTAGGCAGACAACCCTGCGCCATGCAGCTTGCCTGTCCATGATCTCCTGGGCGAACTCAGGGTCCACAAGAAGGTTGGCAAGGTCGGGGTTCCTGTCGTAGGCCTTCTTGATGCGGTCAAGGAAGATGGCACGGATGATGCACCCTCCCTTCCAGATCCTTGCTAGCTCACCAAGGTTGAGGGCCCATCCCTTCTCTGAGCTCTTGGCCTTGATGATGTTCATGCCCTGCGCGTAACTGCAGATCTTGGAGGCGTACAGAGCTTGCCTCACATCTTCGATCAGCTGCGCCTTGTCCACTGGTAGGCCAGTGGAGTAGTCACCTTGGAAGATTTTGGAAGCCTCGACCCGTTCGTCCTTCAGACCGCTGAGGAACCTGGAGTCCAAGGATGCCTCAATTGTAGGAGCAGCCACAGAGAGTTCAGCAGCCTGCTGGACCGTCCATTTCCCAGTTCCTTTCATCCCGGTCTTGTCCAGGACCTTGTCGACCAGGTAGCCTTCACCCTGCTCATCCTTGATACCAAAAATGTCGGCTGTGATCTCAATCAAGAAACTGAGGAGCTCACCCTTGTTCCACTCAGAGAACACCTGCTGCAGTTCACTGTTTGTGAGCTTGCCAACTGACTTGAGAACATCATATGCCTCAGCAATCAGTTGCATGTCACCGTATTCAATTCCATTGTGAACCATCTTGACAAAGTTACCTGATCCACCTTTGCCAATGTATGTGACACAGGGGCCGCTATCAGGGACCTGGGCAGCCACCTTTAGAAGAATATCTTCAATGTACTTGTACGCCTCAAAGGAGCCTCCAGGCATCAATGACGGGCCATTGCGGGCACCCTCCTCTCCTCCGGAGACACCCATGCCAAGATATAGGAGCCCACGCTCCTCCATTGCCTTCTCCCTCCTCTCCGTGTTCTCATACCACTCATTTCCTCCATCAATGATACAATCGCCCTGCTCCAGGTGCGCCGCAAGGGTGGCAATGGTCTGATCGACCGGCGCCCCAGCCTTGACAAGCATGATGACCACGCGGGGCTTCTGAATGGAGCTCACGAAGGATGCAGGGTCATGGAAACCATATACTGGGAGGTTTCCCTCCACCTTGGCGCGCTGCACCGTCTCATCAACCTTGGAGGTCGTCCTGTTGTAGACTGAGATGGGGAACCCTTTCTCCGCAATGTTGAGGGCAAGGTTCTGCCCCATGACCGCAAGGCCAGCGAGGCCAATTCTTGTGAGAGCCATCTCCTACCTGGACACACAAGCACCAAACACATCAGGTTTATTGGTGCACTTCACAGAGATCTCAATACAAACGTAACGGAGGTTGTGCCCACGCTTTCCGTCCACTTCACAGAGATCTCAATGCCATGAATAATGGACAACTCGGGGAATTCGACTGCCAGTGCTGACTGATGACTACTTGCGTCATGCATGTTAAGATTTCAGAGGTAACTCGCCTACCAGGTGAACTACTACAGCAGGTAACAATGTCTAGCAAAATCCAACGGACCATTCTAAACGACGAGAACAACTCTCGCATCAAAGGTCCATCGGTAACGTCAATTCGTAAGAGATTCCGATAGGATCAGGAGCATCCATTTCAGAAAGTAGCGAGCGGATTCGCGCGCGGCTACCAACAAACAAAAGTCCCGGCGAACAGCGCGGAACGTAACAGCGAATCCATCCAAGCGAGAGCTAGGCTAGGACATCCTGACGCGCAAAATCCGGGATCAACCGATTCGGGACGGGAGGACGACACCTACGGCCTACGGGAGCGGGGAGAGAGAGAGGCGCGGTCGCGGTGGGAGGACGGAGGTTACCTGGATCTGGATCGAGGCGTGCTCGACCGTCGGGCGCGGCGGACGGGCGGAGAGCCTCTGCTGCACAGTGCGGTGCGGGGAGGAGGAGGGAGGCACGGTGGACTTTGGAGTTCGGACCCCTGCCGGGCCTTTTGATCTGCAGCGAGCCTGCGCGAATCGCGTTGGCGGAGTGCCCTCACCTACCCCGGCGGCCCGGCCAAAAGTCGCAGCCTGCAAATATCCACCCGCTCCCACAATCCGTAGCCCGACCGGTGGGCCCGCAGGCGAGTCAAACAGACCTGACGTTCAGGTCCCACGTACCAGCGAGTGCGGATCTCGGCGATCCGCCCAGTCGCCGGCGTGGGCCCGTGGCCATGCCGGGTCCTCCTCCCACCTTCCTCTTCTTCGCAATCGTTCAGATGGCCATCCGTTTTGCTGTGGTCAGCGGCGGCGGCGGCGGCGACACGGGCTGATGTTTCTCATTCTATTCGCGGAAAGGAATCTTGAAACGTTTCTCATCTGAAGATGATGGGACCGCCGTCCTCTCGATCGCCACCACTTCGTTCCCACTCGTCAAACGCGGCTTTCGAGAATTTTCGCCATTGCCCGGCCCCGAGCTCGTGGTGAAAAGATTGGTCTTTCAAAGTGCAACCTGGAGGTCCATTTTGGTCTCGTTCGACGTCGAGGCGATCTGGGAGAGGAAAGAGTAGCACTGTATCCGGTGAACCAGTTGAAAGGTAGGCTAAGAAGCAGATCTCTGATGGAGTTCCCTCTTATGATCTCCTTCAGGACGGACTGATCAAGCTGCCCCAGCAATACCGGCCGCCTGAAAGCTCGGGAACGGTTTGCTGCCGGCGCCGACAGTGATCGGGTTGCTCATCGTGCTCAGCAGTCCTCTGCACATGTTACAACTTTGAGTACAGCACGCTCATACAAATATGCAGGCGTCGTGGCTGCTCTTAACATGAATGAAAGGAGAAGGGATCCAGGGGGGGAAAAACAGCTGTACTAAACATCATAGCCTGTTATACATATCCAAACCGGAATTCACAAAGAAGCTCAGGCAGCCAAGCCTGACACCGAGTTATACATTCACAACATAGAAGAAATCGAGCATGCATATGCTTATATCATTTAACCGCAAAAAACGCACTCGTCAAATGCGACTCTGTGCACCCTCTCTTCTCAATTCTACCCTCTTCAACTGAATCCTACAGGCTCCTCTGCTCCACCCAAGCATGTAACACAATCACATTCGCAACGAATGGACGCCAGGAGGATGCAGAAAAGAGCAAGAAACGCCTTATTCACAGATAATGGGACCGAGCGGAACCGTTGACATGTATCCGAGACCGGATCCCTTTTGGTGATGGTGGGTGAACTCGAACTCACCCCTCTTCTGAAGTGATGCCTGGAAAGAAACCTGTCGGCTTTACTCATTTGTGCTATCGAAGCTACCATGGCCATTTGATCGCTCTCTCGAATATTCCCCCCACATTTTGGCCTCCGCGATAGCACGCTGCCTGTCAGCAGCAGCCCTTGGAGTTTCTCTTCTCCTTCCAGTTTGAGCTGGACTACCCATTTGTGAACCTGTCATATCCATCTCATCCAATCCTGACCGCCGACCAGAACCGCCAGTAGAGCTAGTTCGGCTAACCTCTGCTCCATACTTTGATGCCCTGGCAGCGTCTCTCCTCCGCAGGTCTGGAGAATGATGATTTGGTGACCGCACACTGCGCTGGTCGTCGTTCCACCCTGCAGGGTTTCTGGCCCTGGGGGTAGATGAATTGCTCCGGCTGTGTTGAACAGGGGCATTTGGGTCATATGCCTGAGAAGCAAGATATGAGAGGGCAGTGACGACATCCCCGATATGAGGGCGTGTGGCAGCTTGCTCTTGCAAACACATGGCAGCAACAGCTAGGGCCTGATATAGACCCCTCATGGGGAAGCGGCCCTGAAGCTTAGGATCAGCCATTTTAGGAAATTTCCTTCGGTCCTTGAACAGTGGACGAGCCTGCAGAATAAATGAACTGTATCAGTTTTCCAGATAAAACTGTCTGCATAGAAATGTTTCTATTTAAGACTGTAGTAGACAGTGGTGTCGGATAGCAATTGCCAATTTTAGACAACAGAGTTGTAGAATCATGAGAGGAATTCATTTGTAAGCATACATAGCATGATTTTCAAAGTGTTTCAGTATGAATGCTGACATAAAAAGAGCAGCATGCAGTCAAAAGACAAACATACCCATGCCACTAGGTTTTGCTCCCCCTGGGGCTTGCTGTTGTCAATTGCTTTGCGCCCTGTGATCAGTTCAAGGAACACAACACCGAAGCTATACACATCGGACTTAACTGTGAGCTGCCCAGTCATTGCATATTCCGGGGCACAGTAGCCATATGTACCCATCACACGTGTTGAAACGTGTGTCTTGTCACCAACCGGACCAAGTTTTGCAAGGCCAAAATCAGATAGCTTTGGATGAAATCCTTCTCCAAGAAGAATGTTTGACGACTTGAAATCCCTGTAAATAACAGGAGGGCTGGCTTTGTCGTGAAGGTACTCTAAGCCCTTAGCAGCACCAGCGGCTATCTTCATCCGTGTGTTCCAATCAAGAGCTTCTTTATCTTTTGGCAGATCTATATTACAAAAAGGATACGCCTCAGTTACTAGACCATAGACCAGAAAGTTGCGATTCCCAAGAATTGGAAGAATGGAATAAAATATAAAGACGATGAAACTAAACTCATAGTAAGAGAAAAAAAAGTAACCATCTAAGGTTATCATTTCTTGTGTTCGAATTGAGAGCCTTCTGAGTGTTGGTGTTTCTTTTTTCTCATTATCTTTTTCTTTCTGCAGTTTTGATCTTACAGTTTTCAACTTTTCAATCTTAATCTTACAGTTTTCAACTTTTCAATCAGCAAGCTTCATCCATGGGTCTGGCTAATACACACAGCAGTCCCAAGCAAAAATCAACAGATTCATTTTAGCATATGAAAATTACACACTGTCAGCCAAAATATGTGAACTTTTAGCACACAAACATATATCATATATGATAGGTCCAATAGTTATACAACATACATGCTGGTGGTTTTAACTTTTAAGCTGAACCAAGAATTACGATCTATCAACCTAAGTGCACAGTTACAGTCAAGAGTAGTACATGTTTAACAGTCAGATGAAGCATGGCACTCCTACAGAGTAACACGATGCTTTCCTTAACGTTTCTACAGGCACTCATGGAATTTCAGAAGACTAGATGACAGGGAAGATACACAAACCATGCAGATGATCTTCTAGTGACCCCAATGGCATAAACTCATAAACAAGAAGGCGTTGGTCACCGTCAGCACAATAGCCAATTAGATTGACCAGGTTAGTGTGATGTAAGAGACTGAGCATGAGAACCTCAACCAGAAATTCCCTATTTCCTTGGAGACCATTACGATCAAGTTGCTTCACAGCAACAGCCTGGGAAGTAGAATTATGTTAGTATCCAGGACTGATCCAAGTACACAAGTAGAATTATTTGGTTAGCATCCAGGACGACTGCGAGTGTACATTCAAGAGAAAACACAGTAACTTTCAGCATTTTAATTAATATTTCAATCAAACCACTCAAGACCCAAAATTGAGAGGACTTAGCATTACAGACAACATGCCAATGTGCCAAGATGGTTTCAGAGAGACTTACCTGCCCATTCTCCAAACGTCCTTTATATACACGGCCAAAACCTCCTTCCCCTAATAGGCAATCTTGCCTGAAATTCTTCGTGGCAGCAGCAAGTTCACGAAAAGTGAAAGTCTGTGCTGCAATATTTTGACTGTTCCCATCCCTATGGATAATTATATCCTTAGAGTCTGATCCACCCTGTGATCTAGATTTATCTAAGCAAAAAATATTACCCATTGAATCAGCAAGCAGATATACATTAAATGATTCAACATAAAAAAGGTGCAGAACTCAGAGAAGCAGCATCATATCAGTAGAATATGAAGAAAGGTAGCACAAGGATGTAGCACTCCCTGCAACTCTACATGCTCTACTTTACTTTTAAGGATATTTCTCTCCCCGCGGTATTAAAACAGTTTTGTAAGCAGATAAATGGCCAGCCCAAAACAATTCAGTTTGGCAATCAGAAGGTCACTTGCAATGGCTAGTTTGCTAAACATGAAAGCATAATCACAAGGATGTAATGACCAAGCAAGTACTTCCTATAAACCCCCATCCCCGATCTTCTCTACACTGCATAAGGCCACTATAATCTATCCTAGATTATCAGGACATCACACCACCAAGCCACTGCACACTATTTGCACTTGCACATCACAGAGATGGGAAGCTGCTTAGGTGGAAAAATACTTGGCGTAAAGTCCAAAGTCCAAACCTATCCCCGAGAGGCAAATCATCATAATGGCTATCATGTCTCGGTGCCTGAATCCTCTCGATTCTTACCAAGTTGAAGAATTGCAACAACACATCCATCGCTTTCCACCCACCTATTGAGGTTCGTGGCTTCCATTATTCCCGAAAAACAAATACTAATACTAGTATTGTACTATATATCTGTATCCAGCCAGCCTAACGCGCTTCCAGACACTCTCTACGGACGCGTGTGCTGGTAACGCTCGAGATGGAGTTAAATGTCATAGCCACAAATGAGCCTAGCACTAGGACGCGTTCACGTGCTGTCCCCCCACCAAATGCAGCACAAAGCTTGTCTCCGCCGATCCCTAACCACTAAGCTTACCGGAATGATCTCCCCTATGCAGGTTCACACCTAATTTCTCTCCATCAAACTCTCATGGTTCACGCGCAGCAAGCAACGAAAAGAAAACACGACCAAGCCTAACGCCGCACAGCTCAAAGCCGCAGCAAAGAAGCGAAGAACAGTTCCGAGATCCAGTTCGGCACACGCGCGCACCTGATCCGACCCTGGCCACCCCGCGATCCGGCGGCCCGTCCTTGCGCGGGTCCTTGGCGTCGGCGACTTGCTTCTTGGCCTCCCCATCCTGGGCCGATCCGAAGCACACGAAGCAGCTCATCCGAGCACCACCCCCCGGGAAGAAGACGCGCCACCAAGGAACGAACGGGGGGGGGGGGGGGGGGGGGGGGGAAGGTTTGCGGGGCTTTTGAAGCTGAACCAGCAGCGGGGGGTGGCGTGGCTGGGCGGGGTGTTGGGGAGCAGCTGGCGCGTGGGTGAATTGGCGATGGCGCCGGTTGTGGGGCCGAGGCGAAAG
>NC_028454.1:45816717-45820182 GCF_000263155.2 Setaria italica | reverse complement strand
AGAGGCTGTCCCTCCTTCCTCCCCCCCCCGACGGTAGAGGGGAGCGCTAGTGGGGGGATTCGGCTGGAGCGGAGGGGGCGGCGGTGGGAGTGGGGTGGAAGCTACAGGAAGGCGAGGAAGAACATGAGGCTGGGGGGCAAAGCGAAGCGAGCGTGGTAAGAGAGAGAAGGGGAGGAGCAAAAGTCAGCTCTGGGCAGGCAGGGCAGGCAGAGGAGGAGGATGAGAGAGAGAGAAGGGAAGGGGATCTTTGGGGCACATCCGCTTTCCTCGGCTGCCTGCCACCTCTCCGCTTTTAAATGGCCCATGTTTACTGCGCCACTCATCAAGCTCATTCACTTGCCAGGCCCCTGCTGACCGGTGAGACAGTAAATCTCATACAGTGCCGTTACTGTTATTTTGTCCCTCAGCTTCACCGTGTACACGTGGGCGGAACAGAATTTCCCTACTGGTGTTGCACGGCACAAGCTGTCATTTTCCTCTGGAGTAGTGACAGCGAGAGTGAAACAAAGTGCTGGCAGTAGCTTTTGACTGTTTGAGTTACCGTTGGCGCCGCGGAGGAAACGACGACGCCATCTCGAGCTCCTGGCTGGGCCACGCCGATATTTCCACGGAACGGGAATGCCGTGCGGGGTCGCTGTCGCCGGCTTCGTCCGCTTCCTCTCCTGCGGCGAGATAAAAGAACTGGAGGCGCGGGGCGGCTCCACGGGTGCATCGGCGATTTGGCGCGCTGCCACGTGAACGCGCGGCCAAGGACGGCCATGTCACGCCGGTCACCGACAGGCGGTGCACGAGGTGGTAGTGGCGGGCTTGACATTTGACAACGCCGCCGCCGGCCCGGCGGACCGTGGCGAGCCCGCGGCGCGACGTGTGTTCGCCTGTGATTGGCACCCGGCGGCAGCCGTGGATATATACGTGCGGTGGTCAAACAAAAAAGGTGCGGTGGTTTGGAAATTGGGAAATAGGATCATGCCGCGGCGCCACAGAAAGAGGCCGGCACGTCGAGTCGCGAAGCAGAGCGATCGTGTCGCCAGGAACCGTCGAGAGAACCGGATCGCGCACGGTGGACGTCACCAGGCTCACACAGCCGCAGTCCACTACGCCCAGTGTCAGGACAGTGCCTGAACCATACGTTCATGGCGCGCCCCGTGCAAGTCCACTCGACAGGTTGACGGTCGGCACGGGCACGGGCACGGCCGCTGTCCGCACGCCACGCGGCGCGGAAGCCGCGCAGCTCGCTCTTGTCCACGCAGACAGCCGTGCCGCTCGGCGGCGTGGGCCACGCGGGGGACGTTGGCACTTGGCAGGGGGTGACTGCCGGGGCAGAGCAGCGGTCGTGCGGTTTTGCCTCGGCGCCCGTCGGCGTTGGCACCGGCAGCCACGCGCGCGACGTTAGCGGTTGGGCTGGGCGTCCACGGCTCGCTCACCCGGGCTGTCGTGCGAGGAGGCCTGCGGCGGGGGCTGTCGTGGCCACCAGCCAGGCCGCCCCCACACGGTTCGCACGGCCCGGCGGAGCGGAATCTCCTCCGGTTCATCTGGCGTGGGCCACATGTCGTTCCTGGACCGCGACGCCGCGCTTTCCGCCGATTCTGCCGCCTTTCTGGCCCAGGCAGAAACAGCGTACGCTGCTGAAACCAGTGGCAGCAGATCGTGGAACACATGGGTGTGAGTGAGTACGGGACAGCAACGAACGGCAGCCAGCCGACATGTCAGCACTTTTTGGAGGGTTGCTGCTAGCCCAAATCCAGAGAGATTTGACCTGATTAACCTACTCCCACTTGTTTACGTACTATACCTTGTTCCCTTCTGGTGACGACCATTTGGTTACAGATTCGATCTCTCACCACACGTCCACACCAACAAGAAAGAATACATAGACCAGTTTGGCAGGACTCTGGCTCCTCTGGTAAAGTGGGTTCTTCGGTTTTGACTCCTCCTTTTGAAAAATCGTTTGACAAAACAGCTCTTTCGTATAGTTTAAAATGGTTAGATAAGATATGAAATATCTATAATATCCTTTCTTTTTCTTTTTCTTTTTCTTTTTTCCTTCACCTTTTCTTTTTTTCTTTTCCTTTTCTTTTTTCCTTCAACGGTGCTGCCGGCGCTGTTGTTGGCCTGTTGTGACGCGAGGCAAAAAGCAGCGCGGGAACGCGTGCGGAGGGGTGAAAAGCGGCGCGGGACTGTTGCGACGCGAGGCAAAAAGCAGGCGCATGTGGGACGGAGCTGCCGGAGTCAAAAATTCCAGCTCCGTGCGCCCAATTCAAAAAGAGCTCCAGCTTTGGAGGGCTCCTCCATTGAAGCCGTTTCATTTTTATACGTTTGGCTTGGCTCCGGCAAAAACGGCTCCAGAGCTGTTTTTGGAGAGGTACCAAAGGGGCCCTTAGGGAGGCCCGAAATATCAATTTCCTTTGTTTTTAAGTTGAAATATCAATTTCCTCTGAATAACGTTTCAGTCCGTTGGTGCCTGTCGTCGGATGCGGATCCAACCCTCACGGAGTCGGCTTCAACCTCCATTTTCCTCTCCGTCGTATCCCAGCGACTCCTCGCCTGAGTCGCCTCTGTCCCTTGTCCCACCGCCGCCCCCTCTAACGATGCTCTGGCATCACCTCGGTAACGCTCCTCCGGCAGATCCTGCACCGCCCACAATGGCAGTGTTCCCACCGTGTCTTGCCATGTTTTTGCACCCGCCGTCATCGCCCGACCTGAAATACCTCGCGTGATCACACCTGTTCATACCATCGGCTGGAAGTTCCCGATCGATTCAATTGTTGCCTCGAGTAGAGAAGGTGTCATAAACTTAATTATAGTATGCTTATCTTTTACAGTGTACTCATCGCGACCGGTTACAACTTGCAGGGCATTCCTTGTGTAATCACAGGAGGAAGCCGTTGCTCCTGGCGGCAGCACGTAACTATAACAACCTCACGCAGTTAGAAGTAGTACTCGCGACCACGTCGAAGAAGCTTCACACACGCATTAAGCATTATAGTCATGGAAAGCTAGCTAGCTAGTTGATCATCGGTTAGCTCACAGGTCACAGCCACAGGGCGCCGGCCTCGCGCAGGAGCGGCACGAGCTTCCCCCCGAGGTGCAGCGCCATGACCTGGTCGGTGGTGCCGACGAGCTTGCCGCCGATGAACACCGCCGGCACGGGCGGGCTGCGGCCCACCATGCGCGCCAGCGACTTCTCGATGTCCTTCCCCTTGGGCTCCTTGTCCAGCTCGCACGCCGCCCAGCTCACGCCCAGGCCCGAGAAGAGCGTCTTCACCGCGTGGCACATGCAGCAGTTGCTCGTGCCGAAGATCACCACCGCGCGCTGCGACGCCAGCCTCGCCACGCCACCGTCCGCCATTGACGATTCGATCGAGCTTATTCTGATCAGCTGATCACTTCACTTCCTCACTTGCTCGATCGACCGACTAGTACGTAGTCTCAGTCTGCTGCTCAGCTGCTGCTGCGTGCTATGTG
>NC_028454.1:45800300-45816617 GCF_000263155.2 Setaria italica | reverse complement strand
ATCTTAGCTGTTGGGAGGAGCCACGGGCCAGCATTCTACAGTTAGTTAATTCGAAATAAAAAGCGTTTACATCACCAAGATCACCGAGAGTTGAAAATACCATCTGAATTCTGATGATGCATATATTTGACCAAACAACAAAGGTAGTATCATAATAACATTTTCTATTGCGGTAACTGAAATGACGACGTGTGATCAGGGAATCGAGCCTCTAATTGCAAGATCAATTCAGCAGAAATTAAGCTATACAATCCTTTGGCAGCAGATAGCATGGGTACTCAATAGATGATGCGCAAATTGATGGCCAGTTGCCTACCATTGGATTATGGTTTCAGACTGAGCATTCAATCGAGCTTTGTTTTTTTCTCTAAGAAATAACGTTAAGAGGTCTGGTGTTTTAAGTAAAGCATGAGATAGAAGCCTAATGGAGTTTTTAGTTTCAGGAATCAGCTCATCATAGATGGGGCGGCACATCATAAGATGATCCTATGCATTTTGGTGAAACGACTTCATTCCTCGTGTTTAGACTAATTACATGCATATGAAGAATGAAGTGGTAACTGATGATGGATCAACAACCTATGCTATTCTTTCAATTGAAACAAGAATTTGAGTGAGATGATGTTAGACCACCTCATTCCTTAAACACAGCCCTCCAGGTTCAAACATAGACATCTTCTTTACCAACGGGACAAACACTCGATCTATCACACATAAAAGACACTCTGCAAAGCTGCATCTGAGTCATTAAGATGTTGATAACTCGATAAGGTTTGAATCAATCCTTACTTCTTCCTCTTTTTTTTTCCCAATTTCAGTAAGACGAAGAACAATTCTCGATTGGACATCAGGACGTGGTGCCATTGGCCTAAAGCCCTAAAAGGCAAAAACCACACAAAAAAAATTTTAATGTTCTACTATGTATTCTCAGACGTGTCAGCGTGGAAGCAATGGGCATTTCCACGTCGAGGTCAGAATAAATCGGCAGGATTAGTTAATTAATTAAGCAATGAATTTCCAACGCCTAAGAAGAGACAAAGAATAAAGGGGCCCTTAATTGGGTACGCTATGAATGTCGGTAGAATATGCCTATTGCTAAAAACAAATAGGGGTGATTAAGCAACCAGTAACCGCCCCTATCCGCCTTTTTCCCCATTTGAAGTGTGATAATCGTGTTAAATTGACTTTTCGATACGTGGAGGTAAACGTGCTATTGATGCTATTCTCTGATTCTCTCCTCTCGAAAGCATTTTTTACACCTAAGCAGAATCTATATCACTTCAATTCTCAAGGAAATTCAATCAACAATTTAGCTGGCTAAAGGTTTCATGTGCTGTGTGTGACTGGTCTATCTAGGGGTATTTGGATACACCCTGCTAAAGTTTAGCACATGTCACATCGGATGTTTGATGCTAATTAGGAGTATTAAACATAGGCTAATTACAAACTAATTGCACAGATGGAGTCTAATTCACGAGACGAATCTATTAAGCCTAATTAGTCCATGATTTGACAATGTGGTGCTACAGTAACATTTGCTAATGATGGATTGATTAGGCTTAATAGATTCGTCTAGCGAATTAGCACAGGGTTCTGCATTTAGTTAGTTTTATAATTAGCTCATGTTTAGTCCTCCTAATTAGCATCCGAACATCCGATATGACACTGCTAAAGTTTAGCAGCTGGTATCCAAACACCTTGAATCTTGAATTCTTGATTTGGTAAATTCTTGATTTGGTAAATGTGCTCGTATTTTCTTAAATTTATTTTAAAATTTAACTAGCATTATTTTTCAATAGTAAATGATGTACTAAATTTAGAATTTAACTAGCATTATTTTTCAATAGTAAATGATGTACTATAGGTAGCAGATGATGTACCCGTAAATAGAGCAGATGATGTACCCGTAAATAGCGGGACACCAACGATGACTTCTGTCAATCTTGAACAGTTCAAAAGAAATCTTGAACAGTTCAAAAGAAATCTTGAACAGTTCAATCTTCTTTTGGAGGTGCTTTCGAGGTGCTTATAGTCATATGATTGCGTTTACGTGCATATATTCAAAATAGTCACATGGTTGCGTTTACGTGCATATATTCAAAGGGTCAATGCAAGTACTAGGGTGATCTGCACGCTTCGCCACGCCCGTGTTAAGAGAATTGTATATTTTAATGATTATATATTTTTTGCAGCTGCTAAAAAAATAACAGTAGTTGAAAATTGTTGGTTGGTTCGTTGGTGTTGTTTTGCTTGTCACCATGTCAATGCTGTTAATATGCTTATTAGTAACTACAGTTCTCATAATCAACAAAGTTCTCATAATCTCATTCTCATATCAAATTGTACATAAGTTACATTTGATGGAAAAGGAAAATAGTGCAACTAACTTTGGAAACCATGTATGTTGTATCATTAGGAACATGCAAGGACGTCTGCCTTAACTGAAAACGCAGCTGCATCCAAAACAATGCAGAGCATTAAAGAACCTGCTGGATGTTCAGCAACTGATGATGCACTTCTTATAACTATATGTAATGGGTGTTTAAACTTGGCGGTTAGAGTAGATATATGATAAAGACAACTTGGATGAACCTTTTCTTATATCATATCACTAAAAGTTCTAAGGTCCCGCGCCCCATCTAAAATTCTGTGGGACGCGAGCTTCTGGCTGGAAAGAAATAACGAAAATAAACATTGGAAGGTATGCATGACTACTGTTTGGGGAACTATCCAGCTAAGAAATCCTTAACGGCAATACACATCAAATAACTTGGCGATACACACCATAACCTGCTGGCGATGGAGCTTAAATTTACAGAAAACTAAACACTGTGTTAATAAGTCTACAAACAGAACTTAAACAGGCTGCAGGTCCAAACATGCAAATCAGCAATTACAGAACTTGGCGCTCAATTGAAACTGAAAGAAGTTCAGAACTTGGCGCTCAATTGAAACTGAAAGAAGTCTGAACTGTGGCCTCTCAAGTAGCTGTTGCCTCTAATAACTCTGAAACTAAGGCCCATTGGAGCCAATCATCAATTCTGTTGCCTCTCACAAGTATGAAATTGAAAAAGTCTGAACTGAACTCAACCTACAGATATATGCCATAGTAAGCTGATTAGAAATCATGTGCTAAGTAACTACAATAAATTGAACATCAGTAAATCAGGTTTTGAAGGTCAGGGTACCGCTACACTACTTTCGATTATAAGAAAGAATTAACAGTCTTCAATATTGGTCTGTGTTATGAATGGACAGTGATAATTGGTAAAACTAACAATAATGCCTCGCCGCCGGATCCCGCGCCTGCCGGATCCGAGAGAGAAAGCACCGAGAGAGAGGGGGGGGGGGGGGGGGGGCACCGTCCCCGACGCCGCATCCCGCCCCCGCGCTACTCGTCGCGGAGCAGGGCGCCGCCTCGCCTTGCCCCGCCGCCGCCACGGGCCGCTCCTCGGGTCGCACCCACGGGCCGCCGCCACGCCTGGCCCCGCCGCCGCTCCTCGCCACAGACAGGAGGTGAGGGGCGAGCGGATGGGGGAGGAGAGGGGCGGCGAAGGGAGAGAAGTGGAGGAGAGAGAGGTGGGAGGCGTGCGCGCGAGAGAGGGAGATAGCAGAGGGAGACACGCGGCGAAGCAGGTGACGGTGCTTTTTTCCCCCGGGCAACGACGACGCGTGGGACGTGACGTGGCTCCGCTCGAGAACTATTTTTTTTTTCGGCGACACGCGGCGCAGCACAGGAAGGTCGACAGCACGGAGGGCTGTTTGATACTTAGTGCTAAATTCACGGAGGCACGGAGGGCTGTTTGATACGAGTGCTAAAATTCTAGTAGTCACCTCGGATGTTCGGATGAACAAAAAGTAATTATAAAATAGATGGAGTCTAATTCGCGAGACGAATCTATTAAAGCTAATTAATTCATTAGTTACTGTAGCACCACATTGTCAAATTATGAATTAATTAGGCTTAATCGATTCATCATGAATTAGACTCCATATGTACAATTAGTTTTGTAATTAGACTATATTTAATACTTCTTATTAGTATCAAACATCCGATGTGACAGGTGCTAAAGTTAGTATGGGGTATCCATCTGACAGCGATATACCTGTAGATATGTATCAAAGGGTGAATGTAAGTTTGTATTTGTGAGCGTCGTGTGTACTGTGTCTAGTAAAAGTAGAATAGCTTCATATGATCATATCTCGCTTTTTGTGAGTGAAAATGTTTTCGTCAATCTCAAATTGCTGAGACCTAAACCAGCCCACTCCATATACGTAATAAAGCTATATATGGGCCGTGTTACTGGGCCAGGCCTCATCTGCTTACGCAGCACTCTCTTCTCTTCTTCGTCTATCTCCCCGTCGTCGATCACCTTTTCCTCTCCTCGCTCCAGTCCTCCCCGGCGAGAGAGAGAGAGAATGGCGTCGCGGTTCCTGACCTGATCCAAAGCCCTAGCGCAAGCCCTCGCGCGCGCCGAAGCGGCCTCTTCGTCGCCGCTCGCCAGCGCCCGGTCTCGCAGAGCGCTCTCTCCACTCTTCCCTAGGACCCGGTCGCCGCTGTCGCCGGCCCTTCGCCGCGGCAACCGTCGGTCCGCTCCCCTCTCGACCTCTCCAAGGTTCGCGTCTCCTTCCCTCGCTCCTCCCTTCCCCTCCTTCAGATATACATTTTTCCCATGCAAAGTGTCTATAGATGAATCTGTGATTTTGTCCTGCAAGTATTGTTTTCACATTGCGTATTTGCTTGCGTTTTTGGGTCATTTATGAAATTTGCTAGCTTATAGTCCAGATGAACGGAAGAATCTTGTTGCTTGTGATTCAACATGTGGGTTTTTGTGGTTTCATGGCCCAGGTCTGTAGATGCTTGCTCGTAGTTTGTGTGGACGATTATTGAAAAGGAAGTAAACAGGGTGTTCGTGTCTTTGTGATGAGAAGAAAAAATAGGGCAGGGTTATATTACAGTAGCAGCTAGCGAGTCGATCACGCTTCTTCCGTGTCAACGTCTTTCTGGTTTATGCTGGTCTGGTATGGCCGGTCAGCTTTCTTTCAGTTGTCGCTTGCCATTTGTGCTGGCTTGTTTTGTTCCCAAAGTCATTAAATATGGGAACACAAATTGAGCAAAAATGTACAAAATGTCAAATTAGCTCTCATCGAGATAGGGGCATGTGAAAGGTGATCGCCTGTTGCATAACTTGCTGAGCTTCCATTATTGGTGAATTGATGACTTGGAGCCAGTGAAGCCGAGAGGAAAATTCTCCCTCCGACCCAAAATGCAAGTTGCTTTAGGATTCTTGCTTGTCATTTTTTAAGTTTTGACCATCAATATATAATAAACTGTGCTTATGGCATCGCTAGATCTATCATGAAATCATTTCACCGTATGTTTTTATCAACATATTTTTTTGTAGAAATTGTTATAAATTTTTCATTTTGTAGACCTTGTTGATGTCCAAGTTCAAAATAACTTGCATTTTGTTTAATCAAAGGATTTGCACAAACATTATCTTGGTTCTCTTTTATTTTATGGGCAAAGTTTCCCACTTCAATACTGACCTTCAGTAATAACTTACTAGAGAATGTGTCATCCCTTTGCAGACATTTGAGGGTATTCTTTCTATTTAATGCCATGCTATCTGGTTTGATGATAGATCATACCTACTGATATCAAGTAGTATTCCTTATCATGCATGTCCACCTTTCCTTATTGGAATAACTAGCATTGATTTGTCCTATCCATGGATCAGATTTGTGTCTCTATCATGGATCGGATAGACTTATTAGATTTTGCTAGGATTAGTAATGTAAAAATTTGCGAGTACTACTAATCACATATTTATACCCTGTATAATGATCAAGAAAGTTTCATAGGGAAGCATTGCCAATTTCACACAGAGAACAGTAGTAGATTTCACTAAAACAATTATATTTCTAACCACCATGACATCTATTGAGTACTTGCTGAATGCTTCACTAATATATTTTTGCATTGGAAAAACTTCTATCTTGAGTGATCACACTTTTACCTAATTCTTAATAAGTTCAGGCTGCGCCTTCTCATTGAACTTGCTGACTTGTGTATATGTACTTCTTTTCCCATCTTTCTCAGCCAATGTAGCAGTTAGTTGTGATCCTATTAATGCACCCTTTTGTGCCATTTTTATGTTTGAGTATGCAAACAGATTCTGGGGTATGAGCGAATATCACGACTCAGTGGTGCGCAATTACCTCGTTGGTTTTCTACTGGAGCACGAGCATCCAATAGATCTTCTGTGCAGCAGGTGCAGGTGGGTCCCTAATGTGCATTGTATAGCGTTTCTACCTCTGATAGTTTGTTCTCACTTCTCACTATTCATTGGCTGGCTCATTGCTAGTGTAAATTCAATGTTTTTTTAGCCGTGTAAATCCTTCCACACTACTTAATGCAATTGGACTGAAAACACAGGAAGGCGCCTCCGCAAAGGTGACAGCATTCAGCCCATTGGAAGCAAGTATCGCCAAACCCAGAAGCGATCCATTGAGAACTGAAAGCTTGAAAGCGAGGGCAAACGAGGTAGTTACAAGTACTACATATTACATGATCCCGCCTATCCTTCTCGTATCAAGGAATGGTGTCAGAACTTCTGTTATAGTCATGTCAGTGTTCCATCAAATCTACATGTTCCACAAGGAGATCCTTTGCCCTCAAAAAACAAGGAGATCCTTCTGGACTATGTCCACAATGAGGTTACCAGAAAGTGGGCCTTGATATACATCAAGATTCTCCTGCTGATCATGGCTAAGGACACATTGGTCTCCTTCGGTTCCTATGGGCTTTGATATACTTAAAGATTCTCCTGCTGATCATAGCTGAGAAGACATTGAGTCTACTTCAGAAGAAGTTGTTCAAACAAACAGGGCGTTTGCTATGGTAGTTTCTCCATAGATGCATTAAGCGCCGGATATAATGAAAAACTAATCTGCAACTGCCGGTTCTTCTGTTACTATCTCTTTGCTGGCCTTTTTTATGCTTGTTACTTGGATTGTCTAGTGTCGTGCTGAAGAACTTTCCACCGAGTAATCCCCCGTAAACCGAGTGATGTTAATATGGTGACAAGTTTATGGTAGTTTTGTAATAATGGTAAATATCGACAGTGATTTCCGTTAAGTAATTGCGTGGCTTGCCAAGTTATTCCGGTCTTGATTATCGTGTCCTCCCTGTGCAAGATATGTTGCGTTGTGGCTGTGCAAAAGGACATGATTGATTTCTTATTGGGCCTCATCAAAAAATGCTGACTCCTGGTGTGATTCGGTATCAGCATTCCTTCCCGTGTGGCCGTGTTGAAACGAAGTGCAGGGTTTGAGTGTTTTGACTGCGTGCCATCGTGTCGGTATGCGTCAATTCAGAATTACAGTATCCTTGTGAGATCCAAGTGAGTTGACCACATTTGTTGCAGCTACGATCTAGTCTAGAATCTAGTTTACCAATTCATACGCTGCTGTGCCAGGGCACCGTTTTGACCATCGTACAGTTTGTACTGTACGCGTGCAATGCAGTAGATCTGGCGTCGTCTCATGCTCTGCACGTCTGCGCCCACACAACTTGCTCGATGACCATCGGTTGACTGTCTCTAGGCGTCTGCGTACACGATCAGACACGGACGCAGACAGCAGATGCTACTGTCGCAGCAGTTGCGGCCAAGCCGATACCGGATCATGCTGCAACTGCAACCTATTGCAGCCTGGTACCAGACGATGCTGTTCCAATCGATCCTGCAGCTCCCAAGTCCCAAGGGAGCAATTGCATATGTGCCTGTCTGGACGGCAATGGCAATGGGATCCTGGCAGCTCTGAAAAACTTCAGATACAGCAACCGCAGGAGAACAGGAGGCAGACGGGAGTTTTTGGTGTCTTTTCGTTCCAATCTTGCCGCCTTGTGTATTGTGTTGGCTTTCCTGTTCATCTACATGTCTTGTTTTGCAGGGGGGGCCAAAAAACTTAGAGGCTTGGAGAAGCAGGGATCAGAAACATACTGGACCATTAACCCTGGTACAAACCATGTGGTGAACGGGCTGGCGGTTACAGGAGACGAGCGTTCGTGCAGATCGGTTGGGATTGGGATCCCCGGCCGGACTGCACACCTTGGCTGGCATGCTGGCTCTCCACCTCAGCTCCTCTACGAGTGTTATCACTCATCCACGTCTTTTCTCCCCTACTCCTGTTTCAAGGGAGCTACCGCATTTACGCTGTTTGGTTCTTGTGAGTTCCTGGAAACTCTTGATTTTCAGCAAACCTTCGTAATATATTCATTACTACCTTAAGGAATTTGCAGTTTAAAGGCTCAGTCCTTTTGGATAGTTTGCAGCTTTCTTAGAAGATCTAGACGCAAAAGTTGTGTTCTAACCTGTAATTCACTCTGCTCGTCTTATCAGTTTCCATCGTCGATTCGTTTTTTTTTCCCAAGAAAAGCAGCTCCTACTGATACTGCAAGAAACTCTTGATATGATATACATACTCCTTTTCATGACACCATTTCAGTCAATAGCAGCTCCTACTGGTACTGCAAGAAATACTAGAATTAGCAAAGTAATACAAGTTCCAAGCTAATCTAGTAAACTTTTGACGGTGTTTAGGTTCATTACGCACAGCAGAATAATTTCAGCAAGTGATAGTCTTTGCTCCAATTAGCCAAGTATCGAGTTTGAAGCCAACGTATGCTTTTAGCAATTGACTGAAAGTGCAATTAGAGTGTCTTTTGCAGCCTTTCAGTTACTTGTTTTGGATCCCTATATGCTTATAGATGATCAACTTGTATTATCAATATATAATATGCTTGTAGATGATCAACTTTTATTATCAATATATTGTTCTGGTAAGAGGATATCCCGTAATTCTGCATTCTCCAGGCTGGAAGTTGGCCTGTTCTGAAGAGCACTTCTTATTGTGACAACCATTGGATTCTCATCTGCAGAAGGACACCGCGCATGTGCCGTTTGTTTCTTTAATTTTGTTCCAGTTGGCTCTTGTGCAGTAACCCTGCTGCCCTGAAGATGTTTCTCTTCATATATGTTACTAGCAAAACAACTGAACGTGCATCTTGGATCATGTCCAAAGGCAGTCTAGGTTCACTGCAGATGTTGTATACATGTAAACATATGATGATGATATAATACTAATATAGTATATGCTTTCAGAGACCACTAAGGCTGAGATTAATTTATTTCGAGAACAAATGGATTTGATCACAGTTGTTCTCTGCAGACTGTTGAAGAACTGAAACAGTCATTCTGATCCAGGCAACCACATTGTTTTCTAATTGCATCCAGAAGTTCTTCAGATCGAAGATACTTTATGCAGAATGAAAGAATCTTAATTTACTAGAGATAGATTTGGAACTTTAAAATGTTCAGATGTCCTCCAATTTTCTATCTGGCGTGTGTGTGTATGCGCGAGCAAATCTGATATTCTATCGGATTCAGATTTGGATCTCGGAGGGAGAGTATCCGACTGGACCCCGTATTGCTAGCTATTACAGCTCTCCTAGGACTAGAATTTGTACAAGTTGCATGCTGCTAGCCTGCAAAGAGTTGTATTGCACATTGTTTCCTAAATCATTCAGATTCTCGAGTCAATTAAATGCACAGCACCACACCACCACATCTGTTAAGAAGTTTTGCGGGAATGTTCTCCCAAAATAAAATGCTCATTTATTGATCTGAAGTAGGAATAAACTCTGAATTCTCTGGAGAAAGAGTACTTAACTGTTAGTGCAACCTGTCAATTAGTGTAAATAGGGACTGGCCAGGTTTCAATCTGATGGTGATATTGACCGTACGGAAACTCCAATGTGCAACCTAGCAAATCACAGAGTACAAGCCTGTAAAGTTTGTCCTCGTTTTTGGCATGAACATACCTCATTCATGTACACCTCATCGTGTCTCCCCGTTTCTTAAAGACTCTGAACGAACCCAATGGCAATGGCCAGTACACTTGGGAGTTTTTTTTTTAAAGAACGACGCACATAGCGTGTTTCATTAATATAACAGAAAATACAAGACTACAGCTCTGGGAGGCCATAGGCAGGAAAAGAAAAAAGAAAAAGAAAAGGAAAGGAAAACAAAAAAGACTTGCCCGATTGGATTGGGATATCAACGTGGGTCAGCACTAAACTCAAAACCGACACACCCGATCGGTTGGATTGGGACGTCAACACGACCTCCCCACTCCACTCACCACGGCGGCATTCACAATAATCACGCTCATCAATTTGCCGAAACCTCCAAGCGTGGCCCTGTGTCGACAGGGAACCGATAGAAGCAGACTGCACCGCACCGCACCGAGAAGACCACCGCCATGTGGGATCCTCCGCCGTAGTGCCGCTGCAACACCACACTCCAACTGACGGATTGATACCAACGAATCCGGATATCTCGCAGGCTGCCTCGCAGTCGCCACCACGATAACACAACGCGCGGGGGGTCTCACCATATTCGCCGTTGGACTCCACCTTGCTCTCGTCGCCTCGAAGGAACACCGCGCGCGGGGATCTCACCTCGCTCGCCGCGGTACTCCACATCATGGATCCTTTTCTTTTATCGCCGTCAGAGTGGTGAGCAATGCTACCCCACTTCACCAGATCTCCATCAATCAAACAAAACAACCGCTGCAGGTCGACTTTGCCTCATTGCTTCACCCGTGTAAAAGCCTTCGGCGTCAAGACAACAAACTAGAGAAGTCACTTGCGCCGCCTTTTGACGATGTACCGTACCGGGTAGTCCAGCCAAGCTGATCAACCCGCTGCGGTCCGCTGCAAGTCTAGTTGTCCCACGCTGCCGTTGCCGCAAGCGCCATCCTCCGACGCAGTCCCACGCCGCTCTGACTGTTGCCAAGCAACGCCAGCCGCCGCGGTCCGCTACAAGCAACCAAAACTGATAACCATGTGACAACCCCTGGCTGCCGCCATACTTGCAATCGCCTCCACATAGCCTTGGCAACACCCGTCTAGCTTTCCACGTGGCGGAAATGCCGCCACCAGCTGCGGCCGCCCATGGCCAATGGACCAGCAATGCCATGAACCGAGATGGGTCTCTAGAAACGACGCCTCCAAGGAGGGCACGACGCCAATGGCGCCGTCATCGCTTGTCTAGGGTCTGGACAGGGTTTTCACCCAGAGAACCCCATGCAGTAGGGTTGTAGCTCAGAAGTGACACCCCCAATGGGGAGAACGACGCCCTAGAGTTTAGGGTGTCGCCGTAAACTCCACCAGCAAACGCCGGTGAGGGCTTTCGCTCGGAGAATCCCAACCCCTCACTACACGCTCACGGTTCGACATTCCCAAACCACAGTCATAGTAGCCCAAACTGAGGCGGCGTCGCCATCGCACACCCACGCAACCATGCCGTTGTGCCTCCACCTCCACTTGCTCACCGCCGCGTCCACTCCTTGCAACCTCCTCCACGCCGCGCGAGCCCCCACTAGTGCTCAGCCGCCTTCCGCTCCCGTCGCCACCTCCGCAACTCCTCAGCCGAGGAGAGGTAGCCCGACGACGCCTGCAGCCCCACCTTGGTGCCACCAGCGCGCCCCTGCGCTAGGTGTCCTTGCCACGCCTTCATGGCGTCGTTGGGACACCTCGCATAGGCCACCCTGACCACGACACCACGCCGCCACCATTGAGGCATAGAAGCCGTTGTGCCCCGGCCTGTCGCTCGCCCCACTTGGCCGCCATCGTGCAGCCTCACGCCGGACCGGTCGCACTCCGCCCACCACCGCTGGCCGGTCCACTCCTTTCCCTGCACAGCGCCACCTCGCCTCCGCGCCTAGGGCCGGCCTTTGCGAGCCGCTCAACCACACGGCGGATTGGGTGCCATCCCCTGCGCCGCCTGCATCCGCGCGGCTGCTGCCCTCGATCCCGCAGCTCACCGCCCCTGCCTCAAAACCCCTCCCGCGCAACCCGTCGCCCCGGCCTGCAGCTCACTGCCCCCGCCGCAAAACCCCTCCCGCGCAGCCCATTGCTGGTCGCGCAATCGCTCCCGCCAAACGCGAACGGGTGGTGGCTGCTTGCGCCGGTCACTTTTGCAACCCGCGGTGGAGTTCCAGCACCACCGTCCAGGGGGCGGAGTGCCACCGCGCCCCGCGCCCAACACCCTCCCCCCCGCTGTCGCCGCAGAGGAACCGCTGCCGCCACATCCTAGGCCCACCGAGACGCCGGACTTGAGGCCAGGACGGTCGCCTGCCCACCGCCGCGCCGCGCAGATCCGTCCCCGGGGGCACCGGATCCGCCGGCCCGAGGCGCCGCCGCCACCTCCGTGGCCCCGCACCGCCGCACCCAAAGTCTGCACGGGTCCCCCGGCCGGTGAGAGAGGCCCTACTGCTTTCCTAGCAGGCACTCGGGCTTCCGGTGCACTACTCTGGCGGCGGTGAGGTGGGAAGGAGGCTGGGAGGAGGGGGGGGCGGGGTGGGGCAGAGCGGGGGAGCCGCCCAAGTCGTCTCCAGGGAGACGACGCGGGGTGTAGCACACTTGGGAGTTGGGACTGTAGTTAGCATGTGGCTTGATAATGTAGCAGCATATTTCTGCATGATCAGCCAGTGAACTACCCAATTTGCAGTAGTTTAAGCTATAATAGCCTCATAGGTGCTCATTCGGAAGCAACAGCTCCTACTTGTTGGAGCCTGCCAGCATAATGAATCTGTATTTTGATCACGCTTAGCTAATCAGCACATGAGGTGCAACTCGGTCGACTGTGTTTCATTCTGCAGTTTGATCACTCACTCCTCTCCTCCGCACAACTATTCTTCCTCTACAACTTTCTGCAGCCATGAACCCTCTTTCTTGAAGTAATCTTCAGTCTTCACCCTATCACTCTTCGTTCAGTTTCATGAAGGACAGGCTTTCTGCTTTCACTTTGTGGTGACAGGGAGCTTTTGGGAGGCCGGAAAGCGAGCGCTTCCGCTTCATTTCCGGATGTCCATGGCCATGGCCTCCTACAACACAACCACACTAGGTGACAAGTGCAATGTGCATCATACTGCTCGGCTTTCCAGCCTATCATGGACTCATGGTCAGTCAAAGGGAGCCCTAGCTAGGCGGTGGTCCCCACTCGCAAAGCTCGCTCACGTTAATAACAGCTGGAGTAGCCTGCTACTAGTAGCTAGCGCAGGACAGCCACGGGCACCACCGCCGACTGATGACTAGATGAGGGTCCGGAGCAGACCGATGCCAATTAAGCTACGCAAGTTGAGTTTGCCACATTTTCTTTTCTGAATGCTAACCATCAGAAAGTTGTTCCAATCAGATCCTTGGTTTCTCATTTGGGATGAAATGTGGAAGCTTAACTAGGTTAATCTCATCCAATTTCACTATTGACTGCTCATTGATGGTTTCAGCAACAGTCTCTGGTTGACTGCTAGCTCATTGTTGGTTTCATCATCTGCAGTCTGCACGTTCGCCGTATGCACTGCGTGTGCAGCTCTCACTGCACTGGCGATGTCATCTCGTCGTGTTTATCACCTCATGGCTTGGTGAAACTGAATGAAGAGAAAGGAAGAACCGTCTAAAAGGCTGGCACTGATCCGTTTTCACAGTTGCTTTCCAGGTGAAAGGCTCCTCCAACATGCACAGGCTGCACTGAAAAGAATAATAATTTGTTGTTGCGGTTGAAGAAGTTGCAGCCACCATCCCCAATTGCCATGTGGGGGAGGGGTTACGCTTGCGCATCAATCACATCGCGTCCTGTACGTTCCGACACCCACCTGGGCGAGCTAGCGGCGTCTTCTTGCTCCTCGGCTCCCTACCTCTTGCATGCCCGGCCGGCCTCCTTGTCTTTAAAGACCCGGCTGGTCAGCTCGTGAAGCTCGCGATCGAGGCGCGAGCTCTCCGTTGGTCCTAGCTAGGAAGACGGTGGCGGCGGCGGCGCTGTTGAACTGCAAGAGAGTTGAGGGTGATCCGGAGCTCCGTCGCTTCATTGATGAATGCCGAAGCTATAGAAGCCCCTGCTCGTTCCGAGGTCCGTAAGATTCATCAGCGAGATGATACTTAAAAAAACTTTTTTAGATTATTGATGCACGTCTACCGATCGATCGATGTATTTGAGCTGGCTCATCTCTGACTGTGTGGCTGCTCGATCGTGGGTTGCACGTTTCTTTTTCAGGTTCGATGCCCCGGTCGCCCGGATGGCATTGCCAACCCCGGTGGTAGCCGGCATTGCGGCCGGCGCCGCCGCGTTGCTGCTGGTCGCTGTCCTCGTCGCGGCGTGGCTCGTCAGGCGGCGGCTCAGGGCGCGGCGTGACCGGAGCTCCGACACCGGCTCGTCGTCCGAGGCGCCTCCCACGCTGGGTACGTCACCGTGCTGCTTCTCCTTCTCGCCGGCAATTCGTGCACGTACGCCGTCTGATGGTTGCTTGTTGATGATCAGCGGAGTGGGGCCGGTGCGGCCGGACCTCGTCGGCGCCGGAGTTCCACGGCGCCAGGCAGTTCTCACTGGAGGAGCTGGCGCACGCCACCAAGAACTTCGCCGAGGCCAACCTGGTGGGCGCCGGGAGCTTCGGGCTGGTCTACAAGGGCCTGCTGCTCGACGGCACCGTCGTCGCCGTCAAGCGCCGCACCGGCGCGGCGCGGCAGGACTTCGCCGACGAGGTACAGCAGGACATCACGGCACGGTCCCGTTTTCAGTTACTGATCATCAATGCAACTGTTTCTTCAGTACTTTGAATGGTGAAATTTCGTCACTTGACTGAAAAATACAATGGGTCCTTCGTGAAATGCAGATCAGGAGGCTATCGGAGATCTGGCACCGCAACGTCGTGACGCTGATCGGCTACTGCCAAGAAGGGGGTCTACAGATGCTGGTGTTTGAGTACCTGCCCAACGGCAGTGTGAACGGCCATTTGTACGGTAATGAGCTCAGCTGATGACTCTTAATGCTAACTGCGACCTTCTGTCTCCCTGAATGTTGCATGAACACTGTTTATGTATGCGTGTTGTTCATCAGACACCGGCAAGGAGTCAATGACAAGGCTGGAGTTCAAGCAGAGGCTCTCCATAGCCATTGGAGCAGCTAAAGGTTACAAGACCTTCATTCGTTTACATCTCTCATGGCGATTAATGCTCTGGAAACTTTTAAGGTGTGAAGCAAACAAAGTCTCTGAACTCAGAATTCTGAATTGCAGGTCTGAATCATCTGCACACCCTGGCACCTCCGTTGATCCACAGGGACTTCAAGACGAGCAACGTTCTCGTCGACGAGAACTTCATCGCCAAAGTGTCTGACGCCGGAATCGACAGGCTGATGCGAGGGTTGGAAGGCGCCACTCCATCGAATGGCAGCGTCTACCAAGATCCACAGTGAGTCTGAAACTCTGAGTGCAGATTCTGCCGTTTTACCTGAACTTGGCCTTTCTATCACAGCAGCAGTTGACATTGCACTCCCGGCATAAATAATCTTCATTTTTAAAATAATAATGAATAACCCAATGCTTCACGAACACTCGTACAACATTTCCTTTTCAATTCTCATCGTGCATTTTTGCTGTGTTTGTTTTAGGGCACATTCATTGGCGCAGCTTTCTGAAAGCAGCGACGTGTACAGCTTTGGGGTGTTTCTTCTGGAGCTGATCACTGGCAGGGAAGCTGCAGCCTTGATTCCACCAGAATCCAAGGAATCTTTCGCTCATTGGGTAAACCTCTATCTCAAATGCCAATCAAGAAAATTCTGTCCGATTTTGGACAGGCAGATAAAGCCCATGATCTTGCCTGACCAGTAATGTTCTTGTGAATCTGTCAGATGGAGGCACAATTCACCTCGAACGAGCTGATCGACCCGAGGCTGGGAGGGAGCTTCACATCGGAGGGCATGACGGAGCTGGTGGGCCTGGCGTTCCAGTGCCTGAACCCGTCGGCGAGGCGGCGGCCCAGGATGCGGCTGGTGGCGGCGGAGCTGGACCGGATCCTGGAGAAGGAGATGACGCTGACCACCGTCATGGGCGACGGCACCGCCATCGTCACGCTCGGCAGCCAGCTCTTCACGTCCTGATCAGGACGGCGGCATCAGCCCAGTGAGCGGCGCTGCGGCGAGGTTGAGCACCGCGGAGGCGAGAGAGACGACCCTCTGAATGACGACGCGTACGTCTCGACGCTCGCGCTCCAGCACCGAGCGCGGTGCGGCGTCCGTCCTTGCGGCGCAGTCTCCCGTCGATGTGCTCACGCGTCGCGACGCTGGCGTCCTCCCGCAGAGCTGGCCAAGGATTCCCGGAATAGGGGGGGTGGGCGGGCAGCGGAATTCCCGGTGGGCTCGCCGTCGACGTCAGCGGTCGGCCGCCGGCGACAGGAAGGGGAGAAGCCGGCCATGA
>NC_028454.1:45752938-45800199 GCF_000263155.2 Setaria italica | reverse complement strand
CCCCCTTATTTGGATCGCGATTAATAATCGCGATCCAAATATTTGCAGAAACACCCTCATCCAGAAAATCGGCTTTGCACCTTCCTCCCTCTGCTCTGACGCCCATGGCTTCCCGTCCGCCGTCGCCGCCGCAGCCCGCAAGCGACATGGACTCGCTGGAGATCCGAGGCCCGTGGTGCCAGCGCCATGTCTGCTGATGCCGAGGATTTCGCTTCCTGCCCGGAGGTGATCAGCGGTTCCTGGTCGTCTTGGAGAAGTGGACGAGGCAGCGCTGAAGATTGGAGAATGGCGGCGCCGCCCACTGGCCGTTCGGCGGCGTGCAACACCAGCTTTGCCGCGGGGTGAACTCGTCGGCACCGGGGAGCCTCGACGGCTTTCCGGCGAGGAGCGATGGGGTGCCCACTCGGCAGTATGCCATGATGAACAGCTTCGATGCTGCCGTCTGCCCGAAGCCACGACGGGTGGAGCAGAGCAGAACAGAGTATGCACCTCTTCCATTTTCTTCGTGCAGGGTCTGGTGTGGCTATTGATTTGAAAAATGTTTGTTCAGAGTTCAATGTGGGCTTTCATCAAGCAATTCAGAAAATGTGTATGTAACAGCATATAGCAAAAGAGGTAGCGTAAACAATTTATTTCCCCAGTGAAACACTGAACATTGCAGGAGTTCAAAAGCACAAACATATCATGACTTCAAAGCTGTATCGACTATATATACATACATTCTACTATATGCTAGCTGGTAGCATTATCCGGGCAAAATCCGAAAACAGCAACCCCCAGTCCCCCACAGCTGAGGGTAATGGTAAACAAGAAATATACATTTCAGGCATGCGAAATGTATACAGGTTATTCCATATACTTCAAATTATGGACTGGATCCTTGAAGAAATGAGGCACCAGTCCTCAGTTAACCACATCAAGGACCAGCTTGCGGGACTTGAAGATGGACCACTTCATGCGCCGGTAGTATGCAGCTTGCAGAAGCGCGAGCGAGAGCAGGAAAATCCATTTGACTCCCATCTAGTACAAAATCACGAGATGAAAAATGCAACCAGACGCAAAAAGTTATACTTGGCAATCAGAACAGAAGATAATTCTGCCGGGAGGTTGCAAGAAGATACCAGCTTTCTTTCTTCCATCTCAGGCTCCGCCGCCCATGATAGGAATGAGACAACATCTTTGCCCATCTGGAATTTGCATATTAGAATAATAAATACATCCTTTTTAGTGTGATGCCCAAACTTGATTCCACGGTGCTGGTTGTAAAGAATAAGAGTTACCTGGGCCTCTGTTGCAGGAGTTCCGTCTTCATACTCAACTGCTCCATCCATCAACATCTTGGGCATCGCTATGGCGCCACCAGGAAAGTAGGGATTGTAATGCAAGCCTTCACGAATCTAAATTTTAAATCAACAACAGAAGGTTATGTCGCAAAAATAAGTTAACTGTCGAAATACAGTATCAATTAACAGTGACCAACACAAGCCACTTGCTAACAATCTCATGCATATACACTAGAAACATAATCCTTTCAACATTTATCTGCAGAAAAATTCTAATAATTCTTTAACTTACAAGCAAAATATGTTCTAAAAAGGTTCAGTTACAAACTCCAGACTTAATTAAGTATGTTTTGCTGTGTTCAACATTCAAAACTAACAGCAGAAAAGAGGAGGAAAATGCAAAGGTGCTGTGCAGATATCTTGTGGGTTACTAGACCCTACCTATAGGATGACCCACACATAAAAGGGCTCTTTAGCAGCACTAAAAGGAAAAGAACAGAGCTTTTAAACAAACATCCGGATGCTTGATTAGTTACAGAAAAACTTGTATGCATCAACAGGAAGATCTGCCTAATTGGAGACTAATTGTCATGGATTAAAGTTGAAACCCCAGTGAGTTTAATAAAAGGTTACACACGAGTGAAGCAATATCATGTGGCAATGTCAGACCAATGTATCCATATACAAGTTGATACAAAGCCATAGCGTGAGCACAAGATAGTCCATATTTTCTACGCATCTAGGAAAGTAAACAGCAGGAAAGCACACATATGAGAACCACCAAAGTCCATCAGCACACAAAAAAAATGGCAAATTATTTATGGGAAAGAGTGCTACCGAAACACCAGCAGGTGGATCACGATAACCAGTGAGAAGAGCAAACACGTAGTTCTGGCCATTGTGTCTGGCCTGCAAATATGTATTAGCACGAGTTAGACGCAAACACACAGCCCTGAAATGACACATTGCATCAAATGCAACCATGAGTCCAGTCTCACCTTTGTGATTAGACTGAGGTCTGGGGGGTATGCCCCACCATTTGCATATCGAGCTGCTTGCTCATTTGCATATGGTTGTGGAAAACGGTCACTCAGCTTACCTGGGCGTGTGAACATTTCACCTTCATCATTAGGACCATCAACCACCTCAATCTCAGCAGCCATTGCCTTTGTTTCCTCTTCCGTATAGGCAACACCAACCAGATCCCGGTATGAAATCAAAGACATTGAGTGACAGGAGGCACATACTTGTTGATAAACTTGATGTCCACGCCTTATTCTGCTCATAAGTTTTTCCATGAAAATTAAAGAGAAAAAATATTGGCAGATAAGGCAAATGTCTCAGCAGGATGGCTGAATGATGCCAGTTTCCTGTTCAACAAAAACATGTTTATTTGTTTAACTTACGATGCATGATCATAAGAGCTAAGAATGCCAGCATGTGGCCAGGGATAGTTTGGGGCTTCCAACCCATGCTCCGCTTCATCTGATGCAGATGCTATCGTAGCGAAGCTTAAAAGGCCAGAAGCACCAACCCCAAGAATAGACAATGCTCTCGATCCAATGAAGCCAATGGACTTCATGATTTATCCAGGATGAAGAAGGCACTGCAAAAGGGGGAATCAACCATCCTATTAGTTTATTACAGAGCTGTTAATCCATACAAGGAAAAAAAATGGATAATCCCAATATGACTAAAATAGCTGATTCATAGTTTAATAGGAAAGTTATAAAACAGCAGCGTGTAGAGTAAAATAACTGGCTTAATTTCATAGCAGGATAGGATAAATAACAGCTAAAACCCTATTCGATATTTTCTTCAGAGCAGTTGCCTTCTCTATCTGAAACAAATACAGGAAGAATCGGAACAAATAGACATGCTAATGGCACTAAATCTTGTGCAACGGCTAAGACAGACTTTGGCACAAGGCATTTACAAAATTAATCAGTGCATAATACTCATATTACACGAGCTGCAGTTACTGAGATGCGTTTTTTTGTCGTTAATAAACGCAAAATATTTTACAGCAGCGTCAGAAACAGACGCTTAGTCGCTTACAGATCACTATTCACTACTGAAGAAAACTAAGAGGGACAGTAATTCAGGGCGGACAAAAACACTCTTGGACCAATCCAACCAGGCAAGGTCGAGCTTCCTTACCGAGAAATGAAGAAACCAATCAAAGTACGGGCGGATCCCCCACTCCGGCAGCAGTCCGGTGGAGCAGTCGAGCGGATGTGGCGATGAGCGCACCAACGAGAGAAGGATTCTGGCGGCGGCGGGAGGAGGCGCGAGTGCCCGGCTGCCGTCAGGGGAAGAGGATCGATTCGTCGGTCAGGGGTAGTAGCAGGGGTTTGGCCATTCGGGAAGGGAGGATTCACGCGCGAGCGGAGGCATTTGTGGCATTTCGAGGACCGTGCGTGCGAGGGAGGCGTCGGGGACAACTGGATGGAGAGCTGCACTGACACGTAGGCCAGTGTTCTTGACTACCGCAATCGAAGTATCATGTTAACCGTAATTTGCACAATATTATGCTAATTTTTTCCTCATGAACTGTAATATCGCAATTTTTTCAGGTTTTATGTACATAATTCCTTCTGAACTTGGGGTGGAAGTTTGAAGATGACAATCAGCTGACCGATGTTTGTTTGAAATGAAGAGTAAAGTTAACAAAGTTGTATTTAAGAAAAATGTCGAACATATCACATGTTTCTATTTTCCTTAAAAAAGAGTCCCACCTGTGTTCTTATTTAAAAAAGTTCCACTCGTGTTCTATCTTTTTCTCCAACCGAGTGCTCTTACCTTCTGTTCATGGCAAACACAGTACTAAATCAGCCCAAGAAATGTTGTTAGGAATGCTAGACCATTAACGAACTCTAAAAATGCTAGACTATTAACATTCATCTTTGAACTTAAATTTCCAATAAAGAGAAGAATAATGAAGCACCTTCCGTCAGGAAAATTTGTAGGTGCTCATTCCTCCTAAAGAGCCACCTAGAGATTTTTTTTATAGGATTAAAATCCTTTGAAATTTATCTGTTTATTCAATTTAGAACATGACGCACAAGCGACTACTTTAGCTTACTGACACGGCGGCGGAGGCTACGTGCGCGGGTGGAACAACGAGACGAAATCAACCTGCGGTGGCAGTTTGGCGGCGGAGGCTATGTGCACGGGTGGAGCAACGAGACGAGGTCGACCTGCGGTGGTAGTTTGGCTATTTGATAGAAGCCTTAGGAAGCAGGACAACATTGCTCACCATTCTGATGGCGACAAAAGAAATGGATTCGTGATATGGAATACTGTGGCGGACGTGGCGAGGCCCCCGCGCGTGGTGTTTTTTCAAGGCGACGAGAGCGAGGCAGAGTCCAACGACGGATGTTGCGAGACCCCCGCACATTTTGTGCTATTGTGGTGGCGACTGCGAGGCAGCCTGCGAGAGGTTCAGATCTGATGGTTTCACTCTGTTGGGTGGAGTGTGGTGTTGCAGTGGCACTACGGCGAAGGGTCCCGCATAGCGATGACCTTCTTGGTGCGGTGCAATCTATTTCTCTCGGTTCTTGTCAAAACGGGGTTACGCTTGAAGGTTTCGGCGATTGTTGGTGGATGCCATGATAAGGCTTCGGTCCGGCTGCCGTTATCGAGTGGAGTGGTGGGGTCGTGTTGATGTCCTAATCAGATCGATCGAGTTTGGCGGTTTCGAGTTGAATGGTTACCCACGTTAATGTTCCAATCAAATCGGGTGAGTCTAACTGGCTATGGCCTCCCCGCTGTAATTTTGTATTTTTCGACTGTACCAATAGAAAATTGTTCTTGCGGTTTTTTAAAAAAATCTAGAACAAACATGATCCAGAACGAGGAGACAGTGACACGGCAGCACTGCGCGCTGCCGTTGTGGGCGTCAGCGGTTGCCGAGTCGATGCAGGCCTCGCTGGAGGCGCAGTCCACATGTCCCCCGCCGCTTCCGCGCCGGTCTTCTTCTCCCACCTTCCCCGCCCCCTCCTCGCCCCTCCCCCAATGCTCTCCACTCTTCTCCTTCGCCACCGCCTCACCGCCGCCGCCGCCGCCGCCGCCTCGTCGACCCGCTCGCCTCTCCGCATCCTCGCCTCTTCCTCCGCCATGTCGTCATCCGCGTCCTCGTCCTCGCCCCACGGCGGGCGGAAGCCGAACCGCCTCGCCGCCGAGCACAGCCCCTACCTGCTGCAGCACGCGCACAACCCGGTGAGGACTGCCCTTCTGTTCGTGCGTTAGTAGCTTAGTGAGTATTCAGCTCTCGCTTCGCTTAATTTTATTTGCTTGGCGCAGGTTGATTGGTATCCCTGGGGGGACGAGGCTTTCGAGAAGGCTCGCGCCAAGGACGTCCCCATCTTCCTCTCAAGTATGAACTCTCCTGATGCAATTGGCTTCGAACTGTTGTAGGCTTATAGCTGCGTCGTGCACTAATGTGTGTGTGACATGATAAATTGTTCCATATAACCGTGGAATGATGGTGTTGTCAAGAGAAAGTTAAGCTAAAATGTTGCCGAATTCGTCAAATTAATTTCAGCCAAACCAAAATGTTCTTTGTTTAACATTCTTATTTTGCTTCATGGAAAACATGGATGTACCCGTGAAGTTGGCTATAGCACATGCCATTGGTGAGTCTTTATTATCTCTATATTTCTTTTGATGGCAACTTGGCGTTATGCATTTTGCTATTTATGACTCGTGCTCTACATTCCTATATGCTCGATGTTAACTTCAGTTTCTGTTAACTTTTTGGGGGCTGAATTCCAAAGGTGTCATGTAATGGAGGGGGAGTCCTTTGAGAATGAGGAGGTGGCAAAGTTGCTGAATGATTGGTTTGTTAGCATCAAGGTACTGCGTTGCTGATATTGGATCCCTAAACATTTATTTGGTTTGATCTCACTTGTTACCTCTCTTTGGTGTGTGGAAGTTACACACATGCAATGTGACCATACTGCTTTGTTTCTGATTATTAGTTTTGACAGGTTGACCGTGAAGAATGCCCAGATGTTGATAAGGTAAGCTGCTTTTGGTGTTCCCGTGCATCGGATCCGTTTATAGGGAAGTTGCAATTCCCTTTTTACCCTTATTTGTGTGCTCAGCTGAAAAAGGGTGTTTATTTGGGTGCCACACTGGGTTATTTGTTGACCATAACCTCACATATTTTTAGGTATATATGACATATGTATCGGCACTACATGGTGGTGGTGGTTGGCCTTTGAGTGTTTTTTTGTCACCCAATTTGAAACCATTGATGGGTGGTACGTACTTTCCACCAGATGATAAGTATGGAAGACCAGGCTTCAAGACTGTACTGAGGTATCGGCTGAAGTGCATAGTTGCTGGAGTTCTGAAGTTATTACTGCAGGAGCTTAACTTCTGATTGTTTGCTGCATAACTTCTCTTCAGGAAGGTCAAGGAAGCCTGGGAAACTAAACGTGACGCGCTCGAGCGGACAGGAAATCTGGTCATCGAACAACTTAGGGATGCATTATCTGCAAAGGCTAACTCTCAAGATCTGCCAAATGATCTGGCTGTTGTTTCTGTAGATGAATGTGTTGAAAAGGTTTGAAAAGAACTTGATTATATATTATTTTGCACCACCACAGTGATACATTCTCAACTACCAGCAAGATTGGCAAATTGGTGTAACTATATACAGCTACAAAACCATATCTCCTCCAGGATGCTGAGTCCTAGGTCCTGATTTCCATTGTTTATTAAGCTACCAAAAATCCTTACTATTCTAACTTCAGATGAGTGTCCAGTCTCCAGTGTGGAGCTTCTAAGACTTAATGTGGATAATTTAAAACTTGTTCTCGCAGTTACGTGTTCCGAAGGAACTAAAACAATCTGGTATGTAGATATGTCTTTACAGCATGCTTGAGTATGGTGTCGACTAATTCTCATGTTTTACTTGGTCAGTTTATGGACATGATTTTGTTGTCTTGAGTGGATGAATTTCAGGATTAGAATTCAAATATAAAAGTACTGAAAGTTGCCCCCGTCACCATGTATCTTTGAAGCAGCCAAACGAGCCACGACGAGTGCTGCTTTTTTAATGCATTTGTAACAATATTGCTAAACAATGTTATTAACATAGTTCTGCTTATAAAGACAATTTGAAAACCATGGATTTACATTGACAACCTGCTCTCTTCCTTACCAGATTTTCACCTTATATCCTTGCAGTTGACGAGCAGTTACGATCCAAAATTTGGTGGATTTGGCTCTGCACCCAAATTTCCAAGACCTGTTGAAGATTATATAATGCTCTATAAATTTCGTAAACACATGGAGGCTGGAAAGGAGAGTGAAGCCCATAACATAAAGAAGATGGTAACTCACACATTGGACTGTATGGCAAGAGGTGGAGTTCATGACCATGTCGGAGGTGGCTTTCACAGATATAGTGTGGATGAATGCTGGCATGGTAAGTTGGCTCTGAGCTCAAGGAGAAATTTCTTCAGGAATTTGCAGAACTCTCCTCTCACGTGTCCCCTTCACATTCAGTTCCACATTTTGAGAAGATGTTGTACGACCAGGGACAGATAGTAAATGTATACTTGGATACATTTCTGATTACGGGAGATGAGTATTATTCTACAGTTGCACGCGACATACTTGATTACTTGAGGAGAGACATGATAGGAAAAGAAGGTGAAATCTTCTCAGCAGAAGATGCTGACAGTGCAGAATATGAGGGTGCTCCAAGAAAAAAGGAAGGGGCTTTTTATGTGTGGACCAGTAATGAGGTACATCTATGTGAATTTGTCATCCACTTTTGAACATAATGTGTACTTCTGATCACTCCCTAGAAAATGGGCCAATGGTTTAAACTGTCATACCGTTATCAAGATCACATGAAGCCTGCATGCCAAGCTTGAGTTCATCTGTGGAATTTTACACTTTTTACTGGCATTGCTTTGGACTTGATTTGCACATGTTCAAGCTCTTCACACCTAGTTGCATTCAGTTAGATGACCATTGTGGTCACTATTGTCTGTTTAGTATTTAAGTTTATTTTATGTTTCAGAATACGATAATTACTCCTAATATCATTTCAGGCAAACTGCACTCGATTTTTCTATTTTTAATTTTGATTTTTAATGTTTTGATGTAAAATTCATAATATATATAAAATTTTGCAAGATGGGACCCAAAAATGGGTTCCCAGGCTTGGGGGATTCTAAAGCCTCATTGATACCTGCTTGTTGATATGTGTCATTTCTTGAATATCCACATAATATATCCTGTTCTCTTCATTGGCTTAGAACTTGTTTCATGCTTAACATGTGCCTGTTTACAAAGATCGAGGACACACTTGGGGAGAATGCAGAGCTGTTCAAGAATCATTACTATGTTAAATCATCTGGAAATTGTGATCTTTCACCAATGAGTGATCCCCACAATGAGTTCAAAGGTAAAAATGTGCTGATTGAAAGAAAACCAACTTCTTTGATGGCATCAAAGTCTGGGAAGTCTCTTGATGAATATTCTCAAATCCTGGGGGTTTGTCGGCAGAAGTTGTTTGATATCAGGTCTAAAAGGCCAAGACCTCATTTGGATGACAAGGTTCTCTTTACCTGTCTGTCACATCTCATTTTAATCTGTCTACAATCTACTGACTACAATTAGTTTTAGGTTATTGTTTCATGGAATGGACTAGCAATATCTGCTTTTGCAAGGGCTTCAAAAATTCTGAAATCAGGACCAACTGGAACCAGATTCAATTTCCCAGTAACTGGATGCAATGTAAGGTTTTACACTTCTTCCTCCGGATAATGCATCCCATCATCTTTCATTCACAGTCTTACTGTAGTAATACTTATGTACATAATCAATATGGTATGACCTCCAGGAGTACTCATTTCGCTCTTGCCATGTGTTATAATATCTTCCCTTGTTCAAACTGATCCATGGCATCCATGATAGTATTTCAGAAATATTATGTGGGAAGTGACTCTGGTGCACCTTACTTGTGAAAGGAAGTAGAATGATGTTGTGTATCATATTTGAACCAGTTATTCTCTTTATTGCTTCATATTCGGTTCTTTGCCATTTCATGTGTATAGGATGAAAATGTGTCAGGAGAAATTTGTCTTCTTAAGCTGCACACCACAATGTTACTTACTCAAAGTCTCCAACTATAGCTATGAGCACCTGAATTTGTTTGTTGACAAATTATATTTCTGGAAATTTTTGCAGCCAGTTGAATATCTTGAAGTTGCAGAAAAGGCAGCGAACTTTATAAAGGTAAAACTTTATGATGCAAGCTCAAAAAGGCTGCATCATAGCTATCGCAATGGGCCATCAAAAGCACCAGGATTTTTAGATGATTATGCCTTCCTGATCAATGGCTTGCTGGATCTCTACGAGTTTGGTGGAAAGATAGAGTGGCTTCTGTGGGCTGTCCAACTGCAAGTCACTCAGGCAATTTAATTGTACTCGTTAAACACTTCAGTGTTGTATCTTCGCTTTTTGAATCCATACATTACATCATGTAGAGTCATAACTTTTGGCATCTGTAGGATGAGTTGTTTTTGGACAAACAAGGAGGTGGCTATTTTAATACTCCTGGAGAGGACCCTTCCGTTCTCTTGCGTGTTAAAGAGGATTATGATGGTGCAGAGCCCTCTGGTAACTCAGTTGCAGCGATCAACTTGATCAGATTATCCAGTATATTTGATGCAGCGAAATCTACTGGTTACAAGCTCAATGTTGAGCATCTCTTGGTATGTGGTTATTTTATGCTTAGGCTACATTCTAGTAGCAGCCGGGTGTCAGGCACTATGTTCCAATGTCATAGTAATTGTCATTTCGTAGTATATATGATTCTTTTTACTAGAAGATAACGATGATAGGATGGGGAATTTTCATTTGTTGATGACATGTTTTGTGGATACAGTTTATCCTATTGAAATAGATGCCAATATTAGAACTTCTTTCTAACATGAGGCTTGGTTAGTATGCATTGTGAAACAGGGAACTATGTATTATGGTTTCATTTCGGCCTCGTGTTTTAAGCAAAATAATGTAGCTTAACAACATAAGAGTTCCAAAATGCTTCTACATACAAGCCGTCATGCTTCGAGCCATATATCTTTGAACAACATATTTGCTTATGTTTGTTGTTTGCAATTGCTGCTTCGCAGGCGGTCTTCGAGACAAGACTACGGCAACTTAGTATAGCACTGCCTTTGATGTGTTGCGCAGCAGACATGCTCTCTGTTCCATCAAGGAAGCAGGTTGTGTTGGTGGGGGAGAAAGGATCTGCAGAATTCCATGACATGGTAGCAGCTGCATTTTCGTCATATGATCCGAATAGAACAGTGAGTAACAATTGTTCTGTGGTCCTATTGTTTCGTTTTGGTTACTGTCCGCTAATCATGCCTATATCACGGGGCATTCGTGCCATAGCCGTTGCTGCATTTCCTTCTCTTTACAAACAAGGACCTAATGTCGATTGGGCCAGGTAGTCAATTTATTTGACCATTTTGCATGTCTGATTCATGAAGTCGATGTGTTTGTTATTCCTTCAAATCTATAGTCTTCGACGCATAATTTTTGGTAGCTAGTCATATCATTCTCACTTTGGGCACCTTATTGTTGGACCAGGTAATCCAAATCGATCCCAGGAACGCAGAAGAAATGGAATTCTGGGACTGCAACAACGCAAACATCGCGCAAATGGCACGGAGCGGTCCTCCGGAGAAGCCAGCCGTGGCGCACGTGTGCCAGGACTTCAAATGCAGCCCGCCCGTGACCTCTCCGGAGGCGCTCCGCGAGCTGCTGAACAAGACACTGGCCGCTGCAAGTTCAGCTGCCTGAGGCGCCTTCCTTCCTGCTGCAAAGCGCAAACCCGTGTGCATATTTACTTGCATGAAAAGTCGTTTGGACCCTCTGGAAGTCTTCGCAGCTGTATAACGATGTTCCCAATAAAGCACGTAATGAAATGCTTTCGTTTTAATCGCTTCTTGAGTCAACAGTTTCTTTTATGTTAAATTTCAAATGTACCAAAAAATATTACCACCACCGCGAAACTAGCAAGACAATGCAGTTACGATAGAGAAAGCAGACCGTAAGATAATGCATATTTCCATTACATAGCTCTAAGAAAAATTACAGAGCATGCATGTAAATACACAAAACGAAAACTTAGCGTAACTCGCACCATTCTGATAGTTTATTTAGACGAAATAATATTAACAAGGAAAGTCTGCCTTCATCTCTACAAGCTGAAACTAGAAGCACATGAGGATGCAGCAACTCCTGTCCCAGAAAACACAAGCCTGAACTTCAGATCAAAAGCTGCAGGTAGCACTGAAAAGAAAACGAAACGAGTTAAGATGGAAGATTATATAAGTTTATCAAATGCCCCTGCACAAAAATTCCCACGAAATACCTTACCCACTTGCGCCTACGTACAAATGAGAAGCATCTAACAACTCAAAACATTTTAGATTTAGCACAAAACTCACCATGCTTTGTCGCAACCAGGTTATCCACATGGAACTTGGCAATGGGCACAAGGCTAAACATGGTAGATCATGCCCACTTCTATCAGACTAATGTGCGGAATGTGCAGTGTGACCGATGGACCTCTGCAGTTCTTCCGGAGGAAAGAGTAGCCAACATCAATAGCAAACTTCTTCAGGAAACTTGAGCTCCTCCTAGCTTTGATATAAGAATGCCCCATGATGTATGCCACCCCAGCATGTTTTGCTTCCACAAGTGCCATGAGCTCATCTTTCACTTGCTGGCCCATGTCGTCATCCTCTGGCACCTCAAAGCGAACACGGCGGCGCCGGCTTACATTTGGGGATTCTTGCTCGTAAGAGGATTGCAAACTTCGAAGGCTCTCTGATTTGCTGCTCCTCGTAGTCATGGAGTCAGCTAGGCCATTGAAATCTCTCATAGTCAATGGAGTGCCAGCATCATCAGTGGTTGTTATGACTGCCATCCTTCCTTCATTAGCGATATCATAACTTGCCGAAGAAGAAGCATCCTCAGCTTCCATCATAATAAACTTTGCAATACCCATAACTAACATGTTCTCAAAATTGTCATCATCTCTCTGCACATCTTTGTAGCCATATCTAACAATGCAACGGTACATCCTATATTCTTTAGGTCCAATCCTACCCACAAGGTATCGCTCATCTGGCGAAACATATGGCACTGGCACTGACTTCACGCAGAGAAAGACTAGGACTTCATGGAAAGCAGGGAGATTAGTGACAAAATGTGAGAAGATGGAGGGTACACCAGTCACCAGCTCTGTATAAATCAATCCAATACCAGGAACCCGAACTATGCCAAGGCTTGGACCCAGAGACAGGATCGATCTCATTGATACTTTGTTCTGTAGGTCAAACTGGTACTTCCTCCTTAACCCATAGTGCCAGATGTACATGACAGACATGAATATGAAAGCAAGCACAAGAGGCACCCATCCTCCTTGAGGAACCTTCATGAGAGATGAGGAAAGATATACAGCTTCAATGGATCCAAAGAAAACCAGGAAAATTAGGGCAAATATTATGTTCCTTTGCCAAACAAAGATGACGATCAATGCCATCAAGAATGTAGTAACAAGCATAACAGTCATGCATGCAATACCTGGAAACACAGAAAAACAACACTGCTTAGACTCCCAGTATATGAGAATGCTGGGAAAAAAATTAAAAAGAAGCTTGTGAATCGATGCCAAAAGCTTACCATAAGCATTGCCGATAAGAGTAGTGTCACGGAAAGAAACCGTGACAGCTACACAAAGCACCATAAGGATCCAATTTATTTCTGGAATATATATCTGCCCATAGATCCACCTTGATGTGTGGACAACCTTCACTCGTGGGAAACATCCCAAAGCATGGCACTGTTTCACAATGGAGAACGTTGCCGAAATCACAGCTTGGCTACCAACAACTGCAGCGAGTGTGGCCACCACAAATACAGGCCAAAATACAGGTTCTGCATGACATTACAAACTTAAATTACACTGTTCCCAGGAAAAGAGAAGGTGGGGTGGGGTGAAGAGGGAAGAGATGCAAACCTGGGATAGTATCATAAAAACCTGTCGGCATGTGAAAGGTGTTCTTCGATAGAAATGCAGCATGACCCATATATTGTAGTATAAGGCATGGATATATGACGGTAACGAAAGCCACCTGAAGCCAAGGAGAGAACAATGGTACACTTGAACATTCTTTCTATTTCAGAAAAGGGGGCATGGTTCAACCAAACATAAGTTGTAGCCTTGTAGGTACAAACAAGATAGGCAATTAAAATCTACTCCCTCCGTCCCAAATTACTATTCATTTTGGCTTTTCTAGATACATAGCTTTTGATATATCCCCCAATTAACTAGGCTGGCTCCTTTTGGGTTTCTCATATGTCTCAAATATGCAGGTTATATCCATTTCAAATGAGCCTATTGAACATATTTGTTTCACATATACTTTGTTTTGTACATTAACTTTGCTGCTGTTCTTACAATGAAACATATAGATTATCTGGATTATTTTTCATGTCTGCTTCACCATGCAACAGAACACTTCACCACCAAATAGAATTACAGAACAAAAAAATATCCAGAAAAAGGTATGTATGTTTTCCAGTGGAAAGAGTAACAGGCAGAGGATCATACTAATTCAACATTTCAACTTACCCTGACAGATGCACTCGTAAAGTGGCCAAGGTCAGCAAACATTGCTTCACTGCCTGAAAAGTGGAAAGTAGAGCTGGGGATTAATTCCTAACTGTCATCCAGGTTACAAAAAACATTAAAGACAAACATGATACACCACCCCACTGTAGGGTTGGTAGTAACTAACCTGTCATTGAAAGAAGAATCCCTCCTAAAGAAATCCAGCCATCTTTACCAGTCTTCCTAAAAAACTTAACCATATAATATGGAGAGAGAGCTTGATATATATTTGGGTTCCAATGAAGTATGTTGTATAAACCAATTCCACCAATGGAAAACAGCCAGATGATGACAATTGGTGCAAACATGAATGCAACCTTCTGAGTACCTCGGTGTTGCAAGGCAAATAGACCAACCAATACAATGCACGAAAGGAGAACTACAGAACCTGGATAGGAAACAGATTGCATGTGAAGCACAGTAGGATCAAATTTTGAAGTAAATTGGTGTTTCAGAAAAGCATGGCAGAGAATCTCAATATATGCGATAATAAAAGGTAATCTTTGGAAAAAGCCACAGAGATATAGAGGGGACAAGAGGTATGTGACTTTTAGTTCATCCACTCATGTTCTATGATAATATGTCCAAAATATGCGTAGTTCTATGATAAGGGTTCTAAGAAGTGCAGTTTTGTGATAATTTTGAGCACCTAAGTATAGGTCTTTTAAATTTAATCTTTATTTATGAAGGAAATTTACATCATGCTGTAAAATTTGCAGCCGCTAGTACTACCACAACAGCCACATCCACATGTGAGTTTTATATTGTTGCATCAAGGAGTTATGAATTCACAGAGATGATTGTTACTTACGGTGCTCTAAACCAGTAGCTCGAACTTGTAATCCGGACATAGATGACAGGACTGCAAGGAATGAGCAAGCAGAATGAAGCATGATAAATATACAGATAAGGTTGATAATTGCACTTTTGCACAGCATGAGTGGTAATGAAATAGATTAGAGTATCCACCTGATATTGCTGGGGTAAGAACACCATCACCGATCACCATGCTAGCACCACACAAAACTACGAGAAGCAGCACAGTTCTCACTTTTTTGTGCTTCTCTAGAAACCTTCTTAGCCAAGGTGCAGATCCATTGCGAGGAGCAAACCCATTTCTGTAGTATGAAGATAGTTCCTCATCGGCTGCTTGTTGATTTGGAAGCAAGCTAAGTTTTGCATGCCTGCAAAGCAGTGAATACAATGCAAATGGTCCACCTACAAAAGTGATTATTTGTTTGTCGTCAAGTGACCAAAGATAAAACTACCAAAAAAAGCCTTGTTTCATAAGAAAGTATGAAAAGATTTTCTGGAACACTTTATCTGGATGATAATATAATCTTAGCCTTGCTAACATAATGTTGCTAGTCAACTATAAACCATATACTTGTTGAACTACAACAAAGTAATTCCAGACATTTCATTTCCAAGAAAAGTAATGCCAGACATAAAAAGATAGAGAGTTTGTTTAGCAAGGGATTTATACGCACCTTCGCCATTATCATCAGCACTCAAGACAATAGTGACATACTTCAGCAAAGGAATAAGAGTGAATGTCCAAAATATGAGGGAGAGTACACCGAATACTGTCTCTTCATCTTGGTATTGGCGGAGCTTTCCAGAGAATGTACTTTTATAAACGTAGAGAGGTGATGTGCTTAGGTCCCCATAAACAACACCAAAGCTCTGGTAAGCTAGAAGTAATAGATTCATGTAGTACTGCCTCCGCTGAAAATGCATTGCAGAACAGCTACCGTTGTTAGAAACTAACTTTGCAGTGGGGCGGAATAATTCTGCACACATTCGAAAGCAGTGCTCTAAAGTATCAAAACATTCATTAATCAACATGTAACCGAAAAATGAACAAGGAGAGTGATTCATATACATGCAGCTAAGAGAATTGTTTATGTAAATATGGCCATCTATTGAAACTTAACATGAGTGATCCCCGATTCAAATCGTGAAAGCTGGCTACGTTCCTGCTCCATCATTGTCGCCGCAACAGGACCGAAACGCCGAAACCGAATTTGTGGCGGAGGGAAATTCACCAAGAGTCGAAAGTGGCCTTCAGATTCGAACCCCGGGGAGGAATGAATCGGAGAGAGATCTTCCGTAGAAGGCGCGCAATCCCTGATTCCGATCCCCCACCGAATCCCCTAAATCTCACCCCTCCAAGGAAATCCCAACCGCAACCAAACCACCAGGCGAGCTCCGATTCATGCCCAGCCCAACCAGCACCAACAACAACAGGCAAGCGACAGCGCGAAGGTTATGAAGAGCTACATCACGGGCAATGAGAGGCGTCCCCTACCGGCAGCTGGTCGGCGCCGACGACGCCGGCCTCGGCGTCCATCGATTCGAGCGGCGGCGCGCGGCGTCCGGCCGGGGGTAGGCGCGGCTCGGTCACGTCACGTCACGCAGGGGAGAGGAGGCGGCGGAGGAAGAGGGGGGCTCTCGCATGATTGATCCATTTATTGTTATGCTACCGTGCAATTATACCCTCATTTTTCCTTATTCACGATTGGACCATTTTATTTTTCTTTGTTTGCTCGCGGATGATAATATTTGCGAGGGACGTTTTCGCTAAAAAAATCTGAGGAAAACGATCAGATCAGATAGCGAGATGGAACGAGAGAGAGAGAGAGAGATCAGAGATGCGCGTGTTGGTTTTGGTTTGTTGCGGGCAAGTGGCCAGCCGGTGATCTCGATACCGATTGCGTCAGCAGACCAGCACGTGAAGATGAAGTGACGGAAGCCGCGTCGGAGGCGAGAGGATCGGCTGCTGTCCCCGGCCTCGCAGCCAAAGATAAGATCGAGACAGCTCTGCTGTGCTCTGCAAAATTCGATGGGCGGAGAACGAAGGAGCTCCAAAGCAGTGGTTGCTTTCTCCACCCGTTCTTGGTGGCGTTCGATGTTTTGAGATGGACAATGGAGCCTGGCCACTCAATGATTCACAGGTTTATACGAGTTCAAAGGGATCGATCAGACGATCAGGTTGAAATGAGCGCCCGGTAAATAGAATAGAAATAGAAATGCAAAAACAAATTATTTTTTCCATTCTAGGGGATGGATTGCTTGCGACGGCCCAGGGCCGCAAGTCCTCCTAACTAAGCTGGCAGGGCCCAATTCATCGACACTCCTCGAGCCTGTTAACGAGGTCACTAAATCGAGCCCATAATATAGATTTAATAGGCTTATGGGCCATAACAGTTGCACAAAAATATAACACGATGCAGACAGCAGCACCCGGGCACTGCAGCTAAGATCGAATGAGTGTCTTTGAAAACTTTTGTTCCAGATGCTTGCACAAAACCAAAAGCAGATGAGTCATGATCCACCGATAGCCTTAATCATCTCGGGATATTCCTTATTGAATCCCAATCCCATACTCATACTGTCTGAGGCTTCGGAATCGTTAAACAACTCACTGACCAACCGCTCAAAGTGCCTCTTCATCTTGCGTCAGAAAAGGCACGAATCATGCAGCAGCAGCGACCATCACGAAGCAAATGAGATAGGCAGAGCTAAAGCGCACTGCCATCCGGTAGCTATGAGCACCCCCTTTTCTTTTATTTTCTTTTTTGGAAATTTCTAGAGCCTGGAAAGGGAATGGAGCACGACCAGCGAATCTGGTTGGGTGATGAATTGCTCGGAGAGGACGAGAGATTCCAAGTCAAGCTTGCCGGCTTCAGCCTGATCATCCTTGATGCGACGCCACTGGAGAGTGCCATGGCTGTGACTTCTCACACCGGCACAAAATCTCCGAATCTTGTTTGTGCGGGTGTTCCTGAACGATACACATTCTTATCAGTGAGGTCCTATTGCCATGCCTGTTGTCTTCAAGAGTGGCGTCCGAATATATGCTGTCAAAATGTCAAGGGAAAATTAGACCGGACTGCGATCGCACTGTCGTCGCTTGCACTGCATTGGCTGCAAAAACTCAAAAAGAGAAGGGCCGCGGACCACCCACGGTTAGAAAATTTTGCTGTGAGTCATCGAATGGAAAATTGTTAGGTACAATTACAAATTCCAATTGTTTGCCATAGGAAACCGCAGCAATTGTAACATTAATTTTCCTTATTTGAGGAGGGAAGAGACTTTTCCATTGGGAATTCAAGCTTAGGTCAATAAGTTATTGCAGGCTTGCCACTTGCAAGTTGCAAGATGCCAATAGAATCGTCACTCAAGTGGTATTCTTGCACAAAAAAACAAACAAACGAGGGACTATTTTTACAATGTACAAATGATGCTCTTTGACAACTTTGTTCAACTCCACATATTTGTACATAAGCATATTAGTCCTGATCAAGTAATATTCTTTATATTTTTAAGCTGCAGCAAGCTAGAACCATAATCCACCAATTCTATCTCAATCTCGTAAAAGGAGGATCACTGGAGGCTTGTTTGAGCCCCAGGTTTACCAACTGACGAACCAACCGCCCAAAGTGTTTCGCCTTGCGTCACAAAAGTCACAAATCATGTAGCAGCAACGACTATCACGAAGCAAATCGGCTGAGCTAAAGCGCACTGCCACCCGCTAAGCTATGAGAACATCCACTGCACGCATATGCTCCCTTTTTTCCTTCTGGAAATTTCGAGAGAGAGAGAGAGAGAGCATAAAAAGTGAAGGGCACAAAGGGGACAGAGAGAGCTATGTTTCATCGCCTCTCCTGTATCCGCTCAAGTCAAGCTTGCCGGCTTGATCCTCAACCTCTGATCATTGGCATATACCACTGGTCAGTCGGTGGACAGTGCTGTGGCTGTGACTTCACCAGCACAGATTCTCTGAATCTTGTGTTCTTGTTTCTGAACGAATAACATCCATCATTGGATTGCTGATGCCGCTTGCCATCACTGAACTCACATGCATGTGGCGCAACGCTGCACCGGTGGCGCCATGATGGTATGGTATGAACAGTGCGGCAAAGTGATCGATCACAGTTCACAGATGGCAGAGATGCATGGAGAGACTGGTAGGCCAGGCCCAGTGCAACCTTCTCTCCTTCCACTAAGCTAGTGACCAAGTTGATGATCAAGGAAGGACAAACAAATCATTCTACTTGCCAATAAAATTGGACGGCTACGGCAAATCTTGGTCCCCCTATATATATAGCCACTTCCCAGAAAGATACCAATGCGCAAGACCATCGATCTTTATCTGCAAGGAAGATCTTTGTTGGAGCATATGCCATGGCTGCGGCTGAGATCAAGATAGGCCAGGTCGATGACGTCCAGGAGCTGCACCGGACGGGCCAGGGAACGGTGCCGGATCGCTACATCAGGGACGGGGACGACCGGCCGGGCGGCGACAACGTCTGCGCCCTCGCGCACATCCCGGTGATCGACGTCGGCGAGCTCCCGCGCGGCGACGAGCTGAACAAGCTCAGGCTCGCCTGCGAGGAGTGGGGCTTCTTCCAGGTAATTACTAATAATTCTCTGTTTTTAATTTAGAGATAAACTAGCTAGGTTGTAGGTAGCTTGATTAGCTAGGTGATAATGGCATATATTTTGTGTGCGTGTGCAGGTTGTGAACCATGGCATCGAGGGAGAGCTGCTGGACGAGATGGAGAAGCTGACGAGGGAGTTCTTCATGCTGCCGCTGGAGGAGAAGGAGAAGTACCCGATGGCGCCGGGAGGCATCCAGGGCTACGGCCACGCCTTCGTCTTCTCCGAGGACCAGAAGCTGGACTGGTGCAACATGCTGGCGCTGGGCGTGGAGCCCGCCTTCATCCGGCAGCCGAAGCTGTGGCCGACGACCCCGGCCAGGTTCAAGGACACCCTGGAGAGGTACTCCGTCGAGGTCAGGTCCCTATGCCAGCGGCTGCTCGCCCACATCGCCGAGACGCTGGGGCTCGCGCCGGCCACGTTCCGCGACATGTTCGGCGAGGCGGTGCAGGCGGTGCGGATGAACTTCTACCCGCCGTGCCCGGCGCCGGAGCTGGTGCTGGGGCTCAGCGCGCACTCTGACGGCAGCGCCGTCACCGTGCTCCAGCAGGACATGTCCTGCGCCGGCCTGCAGGTGTTCAGGGGCGGCGCATGGGTGCCCGTCCACCCCATCCGCCACGCCCTCGTCATCAACATCGGCGACTCGCTCGAGGCAAGTGAGATCGTTCGCGTTGGTTTGATTCAGTCTGAGGCTGCGCATGGCCATGGCTGACGGATCAAGCTAGCTGCATGTTGCAGGTCCTGACGAACGGCAGGTACAAGAGCGTGGAACACCGGGCGGTGACGAACGGCGAGCGGGACCGGCTGTCGGTGGTGACGTTCTACGCGCCGGCCTACGACGTCGAGCTGGGCCCGCTGCCGGAGTTCGTGTCCGACGAGGCGCCGTGTCGGTACCGGAGGTTCAACCATGGAGAGTACAGCCGCCACTACGTCACCAGCCGGCTCGAGGGCAAGAAGACGCTCGAGTTCGCCAAGATCGATCAGACCAAGGCTGCTCCTGAAGAACCCTGTAGTTGCCTATAGCTAATTTGGTGAAGTTGCCTCTAGCTGTGCTTGGAAATTGCAGGCAGACGATCAAAGTCCTGATGAACTACTTCTCTCAGTACTCCTGAGTATGCTGTATTCCTGAAGTACGCAGTGTCGTATGCTGTATTCCCTTTCTTCTTATCTCAAAAGAAAAGGCACTGTACTGTACGTGTACAGTATTTGTCTCGAAACTGTGCGACACGTGTCTGATCTCTTACTAGTAGGTTGAAAGTATGCAGCTTTTGGCTTATGCTATATAAAGCTGATTTTACGTCGAAGTACCGGTCGAGAAGAGATACCTTGAACGCGAGCCGCGAGGTGCAGAAGATAATGGGAACAGTACAAAAAGGCATGAGAATTAGGCCAATTAGCACTTCTGCAAAAGCTTGTAATCATCCTCCAAACCCAATGTTCTTTCTTCCACGATAAGGGACCAGGGAGAGAAAAGGTTAGGGCAACACGATACACGCTGAGTGTAGAATATGGGCACGTTTAGATAATCACAAGAAACCAACAGAATACGGTAACCCATGTTGCAGGCCATGAAACTGGCTTCAGAGTAGAACAGTAACTTCAGGATGCAATACCAACTGCACAGCTGTCCCAGAACCAAAATGCATTTGGGGGGTCAACTGCACCAGAGATCACAGCAATCAGTAATCAAAGGCGAGAAAGCAGTATCAACTCAATTCATCGAAAAGGCAAACTAGACAAGCCTTCTCAACCAAGGAGATGAAAACAGGCACACAAAAGCGCGCACACCAGTTCCCTGCTAGCATCCCAATTCTCAAGCATTTGCAACAATCACTCACGTAGTACAGAAGTCAGAAAAAACGAGCATCCTCATCGCAAGAATCAACCATCATGTACATTTCCAATGGTGTTGATTTTGCAGAATGACGCGGATGATAAGGTGAGGGAGCCGTAACTCTTAGTTGAGCTCAGAGCCCTAGATCCTGGGAACCACGAATAGCATCTGTATAATCACAACTGAATCTCACCATCCAGATCAGCGGCCAAATCTGCTAGTACCAAATCAACAAGCTCCACACTGGGAGCTGGGTAGCTTTGAGCTATACCAAAATCAAGCTGCACCAATAGTTGTACTTCATGCAGGCCATGTTCTAAAACTCTACTGTATGTAAGCTGGGTCATGGTAGATGTTAGGAGAAGTTGCCTTTCTACTCCACTCAATTGAACGAATTGCTGTCTGAGCCACCAAGTGTCAAACTACTGCATCTGCCAAGCAGTTCCTCCTCAACAGTCTGTATGGGTGAAGGATGGGGTCAGATGCAAGCTGGTGAAAAACAAATAATTACCAGGGAGTGCAATTGGGTTTACCTTGTATGTTTGAAGCAAAAGCTGACCACCAATTTGTTTCTCACTTGCATAACTGTCGTAAGTTTCCATCAATGGAGCATTAACAGCCTGCAACGAGAGTAGAATCATGAAATTACCTCATGCCTATTGCATGCATGCAATACACAGGATTTCATTCCTAGGCAACAGCAGATTTCGTTTTTCCAATTCTAACACTTTTGCAGTTTTTCTGGTAGCCAAGTGCAGAGAGCACATAAATTGGGAAATGCACAAGGAACCTTAGGATACTTTCATTTTGTTGGTACCATTAGTACAGAATTGCAAGTGGGCAGGAAATACTTGTCCAAAATCAATGTTCCTTGAGGAAATTCCCTATTTGACACTAGAAGATAACGTAAGTCCCTCTGTGGCCCTAGGCTCACATCAGAGGGGAAAATCTGTCTTTTCACATCGCATTCAACGGTGTTTGAATCTCAAACTCACAGCAGTGTCATAGGAGGAATTGTTAAACTCAGTGTCATATAAAGAAGGAAAAGATTTTCAGGGCCATAGAGGGAATTATGTTATTTCCTAGTGTCAAATAGGGAATTTTATCAATTTCCTTGCCCACATGCAAGTCTAGGCAAGGTTGGGCAAGGAAACCAAACACATCAACAACAATGGATAACCTATACCAACCCAATATGAGTACCAACAGAAGCAAGTGGGACAAATACTGTTAAAGTGGCAACAGAATACCTGCAAACAAAGATCTATGCTTTCATCCCTTGAAATGTTCAGATAGTAAGCCAGTCTATTGGTTTCCTTTTCCATGCTTTCCTGAACCTATAGACAGCATGTATCAACAATGTTAAGAAACCACGAAATACAGTGTCATTGACTCATAAAATATTAGAAATATATTGACCTTAGAAAGGTAATCTGGCAGAGAGTACTGCATAATCCATTCAGAACTTCTCATCGAGTAGTAGGCATATGTGTCTTCAAGAACAGCATTTTGCATTAATGTTTTGACTTCAGAACGACATATGCCATGCATAACATCCAGAAAGCCCGAATCCATCGTACTTCCATCACGTTCTTGTCGGATCTGCCATCAATTATTTGCTATGTACAGAAGGAATGCACTTGGAATGAAACAAAAGACAACTATCTAACAATTACCAGAGTAAGAAGAGCAGTTCTTGCTTCATCACTGAAGTAGGAAAAGACCTAGCGAATGGCAAAGGACATAAAACAAGTTGCAGGCACAGAAGTGGGTAAGCGCTTCATCTTCACAAACAACAGGAAATGGGGAAGCAATTAAATTCGTTGCATGTTACTCACTGGACCAAAGAAAGAAGTAGCAGCAGTGTCGCTAAGTGATGGTAGTTTGTACTGCTCCACATAGCAGCGGTCCAAATAGCTAAAGAAGCCAATTACACATCTAACCATGATGGCGTAGTTTGACCACATTTTCACAAGCTCTCTAAAAAAGTAGTCATTTTGCTTGTGCATGAGATGCGGCAGAATCTAATACACAAGCAAACAATTAAAAAATGTCAAGCAAGGGGGAACAGAAACAGATATCCGAAGCTAAACTAAATTGACTTGGTAAGCATGTTATGCACACAAATATATGAAGAAATTATGCATATCTAAAGTGGGGTATTTTGATAAAAATGGTATTGTAGTGGTTCTAAATAAAAGCATGGAAACTGCAGTAACGACTACTGCATTAAAAATGACATTACGGTGGTCCTATGTTAAAGAAAGGAAACAGCAGTGCAACATCTCCTCCTTCCTTTGTTTCTCTCTGATCCATATATATTGCATTTGTAAGTTGTAACAAACTACTATTTTCATTTTATCAATGAAATTTTAGGTAGCGGGCTCCCCTCCTGAATTCCTAAAAAAGGCAGTATGTTTTGTTATGTTGGTACATTGCTGTCCAAATAAACACAAAAATTAGATGATGCTTTGAATGATGGTAGTCCATTACTACGCTCACCTTATTTACTACCATAAATAGCAGAATTAGCACATGCCTATTTTACACAATATAACACAACCATGAAAGTGTATGTGCTTTTGTTGCTAAGGCAAGAAAGTACATGATGTTTTTTGCAGCAATTCCTGCTGGTGTCAGCTCACGAGTTGCCTCAAATGAAGCCAAAGAAACAATAAAGAAAAGAAGCTAAATACTGCCAGTAATAAATATTCAAAAAATAGTCCAGAATTCCAGATGCATATCTAAGTTTAACTTTCTCTTGGCAGCAAGACTCTGGTCTAACTGCTTCAGGCCTAAAAATAATATTATCAAAGATTCATTATAGGGTGTTAACTAAGGACAAATATAGCAACAGTGCAGAAATTGCCATGAAATAGCTCTGACAACACACATCACAAGGTTCCATACACTGAGGCAAAGAGATGGAAAGGAAAGAACTGCACCCACAGTGGTCCCTTTTCAGATATATGACTCCATTCATCCCTTTTCAGCATTAGAAGTCAGCATGCTCAATTCTAGAAATATGTTGCCTCAACTATAGAAGATTATACAGTAGAAAGCAAAAATAAATAATGTACCATTGCACGGACACAATCTGCAAGCGTTGTCTTGAAACCATTGTACATTTCATGACAGTAATGTTGTTTCTGCACAGCCATCCTGTAAGAACAACTGGGAAAATCGAAGACCAAATGACAAGCTGCAACTTTATGTAAAACATGGATAATAATAAAGGTATGTACTGCATCATGAAGCAATAGAAGCATACTCATAGTAGTTCATGTACTCAGCCACGGTAGGCCTTGTGCTAGTGCACTCCAAAATCTTTGAGCACTTTACAATCCCCTGTTCCAGGACCTTCCAGCCTTCCTCAAAGCTTAGGTGGCTGCTCATTTTGCTGCTTTGCTCTCACACTGAACTGCAGTTGTAAAATATTGTATAAGAAGGAACTTTTTTGGAGATCCGATGATAGAAGAAGCAAAAATAGGATTTGCTGTTACACAAGTGCTTCTGGAATACATGCATTTAGCATTGCAGCTGTAAGTCTATATCAATCAAACATTTACACAAGATACTGTAAACTTCAATGTGAATATTTTGTACATACAAGCCTATTTATATCGCGCAGCCAAAAAATATATATTTATATCCAGATTCAGCTGTTAAAAGTTAAAACAATCACCTCAAACAAATACAACCTGTGTAAGCATTAAAGAAGACTAACTCCCAGGCTTCAAGATAAATTAGCATACATTACCAACTTACCATAACACGGTATAGTGTAAAGCTGTTGAGATTAACATATTGATGCAATCGCAAAAAAAAAAATGATGTTACAGCCATCACAAGGTACTAGTCAAGGCATATCCTGACAACAGATTGGTTAACACAATTTTTTGCTGAAACTTCAAGGGAGGTCACAGAAAAAAAAACTCAAGAAACTTCAAGAAATAAAAACTCTAGCTGAAAAACAGTATAGCTACAACTAAAAATGGGTTACACATACGAGAGAAAGCAAGTAACAAATAGGCAAGCAAATCAACCCAACAAGCATGCGCACAGTCATGAACAAACCCTTTAGGTGGATTCTCACCACATCTCACGGAACAGATTGGTTCGGTTTCAGTCCATTCAAATTCTTAGAAAATGACAAGTACAGAATTTTGGGGGAAACCAAAACCATCCAGCCAGCAGATTAGTAGTGCGGCGAGCAGTAGGGCAACTGAAATTCTCGAAAAACTAAATAAGCATTCACGAAATATCGCAGCAGCACATGCCCTGAACCAGCGACAGCGATTTCTGAGCACATCATTCCCTGCATTGGTCACATGTAAACAATCGAAGCAGATGCGGACTTAATCGGGACAGAGGAATTGGGGGGCTGTTCAATCGAAACCCCTAAATTTTCAGAAAATAAACCGCAGGCGCACCATGGGTATGTTGATTTCGCGCGCTCAGGAAGAACCTAATCTACCCATGGGTGGATCGAAGAGTACCGCGCGCAGCAAAGCAATACATGGCTAACCGGCCGACGAGACGGAGGGATTTCGATGTGATCGCTCGCGGCCGCAGCGACGGAAAAGGTTGGGGGAAAAGCGAAACCAAGCGAGCAATCGATTGGTTTTGGCGGGGGGAGGAGGGGACGAGGAGCAGGAGGGGGGACGGCTACTACCCACGGATGTAGAGGCGCTGGTGAGGATCGCGTGCTCCACCCCGACGCCGGCCGTCGCCTGCTCTCTCTCTCTCTCTCGGCCGCCACGCGCGCAGCGGACAGCGGCGGCGGATGGGGTGTGAGGGGTTTTGAAGGGATTTCTTCTCTCTCTTCCGCTCTGTCGCTTCTCGCTGTTGTTATGCTGTGCCGAAAAGGCGGAAAAGGCTCAGTAGTGCGGCCCGGGAAGGAGGGGGACTCGGCGGGGGCAGCGGCGTAGTTTATTGCCAACGTAAATCAGACGGAAGAATCAATTATTTTCGAACGCTTTTCGTTCGAATTCTAAAATCAAATGCAGCATACAATACTGTAAACTGCTGTAGAAAATCAAAATTAATAGTTTTAATAAATTCAAAGAGCAGCTATGTTCACTTTTTTGTTCTCTGGGAAAAGGTAAAAGCGAAACGGAGTCCTTTCCATGGTCCATATGGCCCATGAAGGCTTTTGGGCCCAATACCCTTTGGAGCCTAGTGGCCGAAGGTTTTGAGTGGGCTGAATTCATTTGGAGCCTATTGGCATATCCTCCCAGTTTCTTTTTCCAATAATTTCTTTCTTTCTTCGAAATTGGATGACGCCAGCTAGTAAGTCAACTGTTTTCTTTTTTCAGGAAAAGCTGGCAAGTGACTCGGAATGTGGTCTCATGATTTGTCCGGGGATTTTAAGCAGATCTGAATTAATCTGCACAGCTATGCCACTGCATGGCTCTACAATCTAATTGCCACTTTTATCTAAGGGGTCTTTTTGAATGTTTCAGCTTAAAATGCAGTAAAATTTCCAGTTCTTTTTTATGCTGATATATCGGTCAGCACTCATCAAAACTATAAAAATGCAATGGCATGACATGCATTGGGATGTGCACCATATAAATCATGGCTTGCATGGACATGCAGAAGAAAGCCTCGTTCAAAAAACAAAGAGGACCATAAAAGGGCACAAGGAAACTGGAATCAGTAGGGCCCTGTCTCAATTAACATCCGGGATTCAAGTTCTTGAAAAGAAAGCTTAGCTTGCTGTTTGTAGAAATCAGCATCGCCCATCGTCCAACCCTTCTGCCAGTGGAAGTCTATCACTACTGTCTACTGACTGTTCTGTCATTGTCAGCTTCACCACTAAATAAATACTACTCCTGCTAGCAGAAAACCTACAGAAAAATTTGCAACTCACCCACCTAGGCTTTTGGGCCCATTACTCTTTGGCTAGGCCTGCTGCTGAGCGCTGGGTGGGCTGAATTCACTTGTCAATGTGGAATCACACTAACCAGTTTATCATCCTCCCTCTTTCTTTCTTTTCTTTTCGTGTTTTTTTTTTGACGTGTGTGTTTGGAATCTGATGACGTACGCCAGCTCGTAAGCCTCACGTGGTCTCATCATGGTTCGTCAGGGGATTAAGCAGATCTGAACCAATCTGCACAGCCATGTCACTGCAATGGCTGTCCAATCGATCCTTTAATTTGATAGGCCGCTGCAGAGATTTCACTTTTCACCGGCAGTTCCTCTGATTCAGTTGTGTGTTACCAGCCTCTGCCGGCGTCCATCTGCCGATCATTATTCAGAGCGCAGCATCTCTTCACTTCTTCAGCAGCTTGGTACATTGAGCCGTTGAGCAACTTGTGCTTGCTGTTTGTTGCTGGCCGGCTTGCTGCTCCCATGCATCCTGGACGCTGAAACTGTAGTCAGCGGAGCGTCTAAGACTAATCAGAAATTTGTCTATTCATGGGAGAAGAGAAATCTTGTGTGAAAATTATTAATGAAACCGTGCGTAGTGGAGCGCGTGCTTTTTTTGTTCGGCGCCAATGAAATGGATTGATTGCTGACTTGGTGATGAGGCTGCTGAACCCGATGGATTGATGGAGACAGAGGCACACAGGTGTCGGGCCTGTAGCAAGTCGCCAGCGCAGCCGGGCCGTGTGGACTCACGCATTTGTCGGCGAATTCCTGCTGGTCTGCATGCGCGCGACCGGCGTCCTATGGGGGTTTCAGGAGATCAGAATTCAGAAGGGGAGGGGGGGGAAAAAAAGGTTGCAGTTGCAGGCGATAGTGCCGTGGCAGGAGCGGCAGCGGCAGGCCTGCGTCGTCGTCAATCGTTCCGTCACCTGCTTCATGCTATGCACGCCGCGTCAGATGGAGCATGTGCCCATGTTCCGCGGATGCCTCCACCTAGGTTTCTACGACGAGGATGAGTCGTCGCCGCCGGGACCCCGGCCTGGCGTTGCCAAGAACTCCATGATCTCGAGCTAGTGACCACGGATCGATTCAGTCATCATGCATACTGACGACACAGAGAAAGTACGCATACCGGGGGACTACTCCATGCCATACCACCCATGCATGAGCCATGCGAGCTTTCTCACAGTATGATCTTGTAGAGTAGAGTAGATCCATAATAATCCAGCCATGTAAATGTGAATACAGTATACTAGTATCCCGTACGTGCCTAGGTCGTCGTTGTCCCAGTCCCAGGAGCCTCTCAGCTGTGCATGTGATCGAACGACAAAATGTCGGCACCTCCACTGGACCATCTCACGCGAACGCTATGAGCGCACTAAGGCACTGTAAATTCATCCGATGCAGTAGGAAAGACAGCTTTGCTGTCGCCGTGGGGTTCGATCCATCATCCCTGAGCCACGTACTACACACTAGCTCGCGCGGCTGGCTCAGCTCCGATCCGCCGGAAGTTAATCGCCACACTAACTGCTCCGGGGCCGGCCGGCCGGCCGGGCACGACCGGAAGCCCCCAGCTAATCTTTTCGACCGATATGACGACGCGCGCACACCCCGCGGCGGCTGCGCCGCGCGATGCGCGTGTTGCCACTGTGCAGCTACAGCGAAATTAGCCCAGATCGAGGTCGATGCAAGCAGGCTGTGCATGAGTTTGCAGCGTCAAATGTCAATCAGTCAATAGTTTGGACAGTGCAGGCTCGTGTTTTGTGTGTTGCTCGATCTCTATCACCAGATGAGAGACTGCCTTTTCTCCTACATATACCAACATGCTTGGAACGTCTCTTCTTTTTTCCCATGATGACAAAATCTCGACGTACATTATGAAGTTATTACTACTGTTAGAAACTAACCCTCTTTTTTTTTCAACTCAAATTTTAAGCTACTGCCAAACAATACAGCTTACACCCTCAAGTGCTCGACTAAACTACTACTAGTATTTAGAAATGTGCCGGAGCTAAAAAACACTTGCTCACCATACATGCATGAACCCTCCCGGAAAGCAGGCCCGGCAATCAATAAAAAATAAGAAATGGAAATGATGCAACACCTGCATGTGATGTGCCAGTGCTTTCACGAAGATTAACCAACCGGATCTGCCGATTCTCTTACACTTTTGTAAGCGTGGTCCGGTCAAATACAATTGAAGAGCAGGTCACTACCGTCTTCGCTACTTGACAGATGGACTACCAAATTGCCTATGGTTGACTACGGATGCAAACAAACCACACACCTGACACCAACAAACTCTTGTCTATCTTTGCGCGCGCGCCCATTTCTTTTCTTGCTTTAATTTCCTCTTCTTTTTTAATTTGCTGCTGGTCCACCATTTGGATTCAGCATACAATTAACTTGTTGCAGGGATCTTAATTACCTGCTGGAATCTCTAGCTCCGATCCTAATTCAGGTCTCCCAACAGCACACAAACGGCCTCACCAGCATTATTCTCGATCAGCCTGCATATATATATATATGCGCTTGCAAGCTGAATTCATTTGTTCTTAGCTTCTTCTTGTTGCTACTGCTGTTGGTAGCAGCACAGTATTATATGTTGATTCTTTCGTTTTGTTTTCGATCCCTGCATACAAGCACGGTTAGGTTATGACATCTAATGCGACTTGAGAACCATATTATTGGTTAATTTAGACTAGTTAGGTGTGTGCCGGCATCATGGGTTAGTTAATATTTTTTCTAGCCACAAGCATGATTGAGACTTAATTGAACACAGCACTTGATCTCAGCATATAGAAGCTAAGAAGGGATCTAAAGTCCAATAACCTATTTTAGCTTAATCTGAATTCCTCCAGGGGATGGAGATTCCTTCATAATTCAAGTTTGTAGTATATGTATTCGTCGTTGGAATCCGGCCGGAGAGTTCAACAACTCATGTATGGTCCCTAGGTGGTGCACTGCACCCCTTCCCAATCCCAGCTGTTGGAATTGGCTTTGATGCAAACAAAAAGATCGAGAGGGGGGCTTGCTTCAAAATCAAAAAACAAAAGGTACAGCAGATATCGAGGAGCCCAAGGTGAGTGCACGGCTGGAACCGGGTCCACGTGGACCACACCGGGCACCGACACATGTGCACTTGCCCTGCGCTGGCTTCTCCGATTGGTTCGTTCTGCATGCATCGGAGACTGTGTACTGTTTGTCTGTACGGGTCATTTTTTTACCGCTGAAATTATCCGCAATGCTGGCTTCCCGCCCGCGATCCATGGCCTCTTGCCTCCTCGGGAGAGGGTAACGGAGGATTAAACTGCACCTGCAACAGGAGATGGGATCAGAGAATCCGCAAATTTTTAGGAGGAAATCCAAATGCAACAACTCAATCCGGAAACGGAAGACAGAGAATGAAGAATACTCAACAAAAACTGCGTACCTCAACCAGTTCTAAGACCGGACAAGGAAAATCAACGTCACTTCGATATGGAAGGCTAAAACAGAACTTAAATGCAGGATCTTTGCTTGATACTACTACACAGGAAAATCCTAACGATAGATAATTTGGCAAAGCGGAACTGGCCGAACGACCCGATTTGCAAGCTATGCAAGATGGCCCCAGAGACGCTGACATATTTATGTAAAGACTGCACATACACCGATGCAATATGGAGCCGCCTGGCTACATGATTCGATCTGCATCATCTGCTGACAACGATTGAGACATCCTCGATTTACAATTGGTGGAAGCAAAGTAGGAGGCTCATCGGAAGGCAGAACAGATCCTACTTCGATGGACTTGTCATCTATTTTTGGTGGAACATATGGAAAGAACGAAATAGAAGAACCTTCAATTAAGAAAGCAAACCTTTTGAGGATGTGGCATTCCTAATTAAGGAAGAAGCTGGGCAATATTAGTAGGCAACACAGTGCAGCAAACCAGGACCTACAACAGAAAGCTTAGCGTTCTTTTTGTCCCCTGTCTGTAAGCAGCATTGGTTTGTTTCCTGGGAGGGTTGTTTACCTTTTCCCCGTTGAGCGCGTTTTACTAGGCTGCAATAAGTTGTATTTTAATATTTTATTTCTTCTCTTCTAATAAAAATTCGGTAAAACTGTTGCCGTCCGTTCAAAAAAAAACATCTCCAACAGCAAACTCATGATCTAAAAACACTTTTAGGTATAGGAGAGAGAAAAATTTAAATACTCCAAAGTTGCCTTCTCCAACAACATATCTAAAGCGGGTGACCTATAATCCGTTTAAGGGATAATCTGTGAATGAAATTGTTATTCAGGGGGCATTCTATAAACTTGACTTATCTTCTTCTTCCCCTCCTCCCCTTCTCGCTCTCACTACTCCCTTCTTCCCCACCTCGCCGTCGTTGCTCCCTGCCTCGCCCCCGCACTGCTCTTCTTCTCCCTTGTCCCCACGCCGGTGCTGCTAGGCCGGCGGAGCTCGTCCGCGCAACAGCGCTCGCCCCTTCCCCCGCCGCCCCTCATCCCGTGGCTAGGCTAGCACCGCTCGCTCGCACAAACGGCTTTTCTGGGCCGGCGGAGCTCGCACGTGAGGCAGCGCTCACCTCTCGAGGTCTCCCGGCTGCTCGCCCCTCGAGGTCTCCCGGCGGCACAGGATCAATGAATCAAGCTCCAATTGGAGGAGGGAGGTCGGCGGAGCTTGGCCGCGGCAACACCAAATCGAGGAGCCGTCGCCCCCAAATCGTCGTCGTGGCCTGCTTGGCGCACGCCTGCACGAGGGCTGGGGCGGCGGAGCCTCACCTTCACGAGTTGTAGCGCCATCCGTGTCGCAACTTGCCGGAGCTCAGGAACAAGATGAGAGCAGCAGATTGTGCGGCGAAGGGGCCGGTGGAAGGCAAATCAATGGTCGAGGGGTGTGGGCAGGCCATCAACAAGGTCAGCTGTGAGGTCCAGTGGCCGAAGGAGTCGCCATCAGGGAGAGCGCGGCGGCGGATGTGGGATGGAAGCGTCCGGAGCGAGGCAGTTGGCCTCCCCGCGTGAGTGCTTGCAATTTTACCAATCTAGTGCTGTATTGGTATATTTGCATATTGGAGAGAGAAATTTAGGTCATAGCTTAAAAACTTTTGTGCAAAGCTGTTGGAGCAGTTTTTTGGCTGTTTTTAGGTATCTGGCGGTTTTTAGGGATAGCAATCCATTTTAGTAAGCTGTTTGAGATGCTCTTAGTAGATGATTTTGTGCAAAGTCCCCATGGTTAAGGAGAAGTTACACATGCATGTACTGCCATTAACTCCTGTGCATGCGGCTATATGTTATCGGCCCTGCAGCACAAGCACAGGACACTGTGCGTGGGCTACCAATCTTGGTAATTCAGCCACATGTTTCCATCTCATTGTTCTCAAAGTGGCCAAGCAGAGAGAGAGAGATCGGTTCCCCCACCTCGTTCTCTGATCCGATATTTTTATCTTCGATCGCTTGGATGTGTCGTAGCCGGCCGGCCAGTTTTCCCACTTTATTGATACTTTACCTCTGTCGTTCCGGAATAAGTGTATTTTTTTGACTATACATCTGGATATGATAAGCAAGGCCATGGAGTTGGGTAGGAGTTCGAGTACTGGTACGTAGTACATATGTTTGGTCGTTTGGTCTCTTCTTGGTGATTATGGAATCTTATTAGGCAGAAAGCACAAGGGAATCAGCAAGCACTAGCTAAAAACATTCCTAGCATTTTGTCTCCAAAAGAATAAGATTCATACTCCGTGGGTACTTGTTATTAGCACAATGGAAAATGGATTATTCCTTTGACAAAGGTCACTGTTTTAATTTGGAGCTGAGTCATGGATATGCCAACAAGAACAAGCTAAGTCTCATGTTGCAAGTGGACACAGTACATGACATGGACAGGAGCACTTTTCCTTTCTTTGCACCTAATAGATGAGTGAGCAAGGAGTACGTTGATTAGTCGTCCGTTGCTTGTTTATATTATGTGCGTCTGCCTTCTCTCCCACTTCTAGCTATTTGCACTTACAGATCGAGGTACAGGGTACGGAGACAAAAGAACCAAAAAGGTTGTAGACCTTTGGTTTGAATAAATGTCTTCGGTTGGCTTTTGCCTAATCCTGCTCTCCGTATCTTGAAAAGGAGGGAAAATATGGTTCTTAATCTACGGCAGTACTTCACCATGAATAGATGTTCATATATGCATGGCTGCTAGCTACTAGCTAGCTGCAGGCCAGATGCAACCACTCTGATCTTTTCATCACGTATATTGCGCCAGCAAACAGCACCATAGAAGAAACAAACCTACAGGCCTTGGTGACACATAAGGGGAAAAAAGAGCACACAAACTAAAAAAAAATGTTCATTTATAATCGCAAACCGAACTAAGCTAGCGGTTCTAAAGAGAAAATAACCGCACTACTACACTAGCTAGCCATTCGAAATATAAGAGTAGTTCTGTATATGTGTAGACAAATATGTCCCTTTAATTTGATCTGTTGAATTCTATGTACTTGGCTATTCTATTTTTTGTTTTCCCTAGCTTGTTGCTAGCAATTCACTTAAAAAACATGGTTGAGGAAGACACCCTCTGCTTGGTTCGTTTTAAAAAAATGGACGAGAAGACATTATATTATGCATATGTAACTATCTACCTACAAGACGTTTTATTTTTTTAAAAAATATCCTTCTACAGTTCTTTTTTCAAAAGATAAAAGGGTCAGTTCTTATATATGCAGTATATATACTGCTGTATAGTTAGTTCTTCTCTTTCACTGGTTAGCAGTCATTTCATGCACCTAAACCGAACCCTTCATTCAAATCAAATTGATACCACATATGAATATCCGATGTGACAGTTATTGATCATTTAACCTTAATTGTACATCACGGTAACATTATTTAATTGATCCCGGAGTCATGGTACATATATGTCACAATCTTTCACACTCAAGTACTCGCGCTCAATGGCGACTCTCACAACACATGATTTGTCCGCATATAATTATTTAAGGCGGCGCGTTCGATTGATATATACACAACACACATGATTTGTCCACACATACAATTATTTAAAGCGTAGTATTATGCACCCAATTTGGAGGAAACGATCAATACTTGCATCGAGACAAATATTAAAATTAGTGTCCCCTGATGGCTTTGCCTGAAGGAACCCAGGAAACAATGCAATGCAAGTGCCCAGTTCCCCGGCCCTTGGAACTGAAAAGAATATACCTGCAGCGATGGACAGCCACACACGCATACAATAATACTCCCTCTGAAAACGCTTGTCGTTTTGACCTTTTTAGTACATAGGTTTTGCTATGTATATAGGCATAACCCTATATTTAGGTGTATAGTAAAATCTATGTATTTAGAAAATCCAAAACGACATACATTTTAAAACGGAGGGAGTAACATATTACTACTATAGTGTACTACACTGATGATCAATACTATCAAGACTTGCCAGCTAGTAGTACTTCGCATTCCACTGTTTTTTGGTAACTTGCGCTATGGACAAGATAGGTTACAGTTTCTTTAGTTACCCCTAGCCTTTGCTCCCTCTGTTTTAAATTATACGTTGTTTTGATTTTTCTAGATGCATAATATTATTATGCATCTCGTCATACACTATATTTAGGTGTATGCACCTAGAAAAGTCAAAACGATCTATAATTTGGGACGGAGAAAGTATATTTAGATCTTTGTCAATAAATCATTTTTTTTGTGAAGCATAGTACATACGCGGATTAATTATTTTCAACGAATTGAAATTCAATGTTGAAATTCAATTCGTACGATTGTGTTGTACTTTATAAACAAAAGTCTAGAAGATGGATGTATATATATATATATACACGCATATATGTCCGCATATACGTGGATAGGATCTTTCTAGCTAGCTCCCTGTGCATAGACATATGGAGGCCGTACTGGGCTACTGATCAGGCGGAGGAGGCCTGCGCTGCCCCTGCCCTGCCTCTCCGGCGAGCAACAGTTGGCAGCTGGGGCCGCCGGGCCGGGCGGGTTCCTCCCCTTCCCTTCCGTTCCCCCGCGGCCCCCGCGCGCACCGATCACGTGCGCATGTGGAGACGCTCCCCCCGAGGCTGTACGGCGATCCATGCATTAAAATTACGGTGCACGCCGGCCTGGCCGGCCGGCGAGGGCATGGGAGAGAACAGAAGAGAGAGAGCTCGTATAGGTCAGGCCGCCGGCGCGACGGGTGCAGCGCAAATGAATCTATCGGCCGGGAGCGGGGCCATTCCCAAAGTTAATAACCAACAACCCGGCCGGCCGGGCTGCTAGCAAACCAAGAACCAGCTACATGCGGCATCCTGCAGAGGTCGTCGGAGCTTGCAGAGACAGTACTGGACTGGGTAGGGTAGAGACGGGGACCAAGCCATGGCCGCTGAACGCCTAGCCTGAATCCAAAAGGGAGAGGCCACATGCTGCCGCATGCCTGTGCCTGATTAGAGAGCAAATAATAGAGACGAGCCGGCCGGGCCGGGCACGCATTAAGGAAGGCGAATGCCCAGACGACATTGCCTTGCCCCATCCATCGAATCCCCTGCGAAACAGATCGAACCAATGGCCCGGTGCCGCCGTGCAGTGGGCACGACCACCGCGGGCAGCGCGCGCGGGTGGTCAAGGCGAGCTCTGCCTCTCTGGGCAGCTCGGCCGCAGCCACGAGCGGAGACAATTCAACGACCCCAACTGCAGAGGAGTGAGGGGAGTATTAGGCCCCCGTTTTTGGTAGAGCTGCAGCTCCGACCAAAACAGCTCTGGCTCCAGCTTCTCTAGTGGAGTGGCTTCTCTAGTGGAAAACGAACGTTTGTTAAAATGGCTTCTCAATGACAATATATGTAGTTTTATGATCAATTAATACTTGGAGAGAGAGTAGAAATTGGTGAAGCCAGTTTTTTTACTCCTCTTCTTTAGTATAAGCAGTTTTGTGACTTCTTCCCGATTTTAGTGGTGGAGCCGTTTTGAAATTACCTCTTAGTTAGAGCTTCACCAAAAACCGGTAAAGAATCACTTTGAGAAGCTGGTGGAGAAGCTCTTTGAAAAATCCTACCAAATAGGCCCTTAATTTACTCCTGTACACTTACACCGCGCCCAGCATACGATACGATACGATGTGCTGCGGCTGCGCGCGTACATGTCATGCACTCACATGTGGTGATGTGGGTACAATACAAGACGAAGCCTGCTAGGATGAAGAATACAAGTCCAAGTGTCCCTCACCAATAAAAGAAGGGAGGCACCGTATAAAACAACAGCGAGCTGAGGACCGACCGATCGATCGATCGTAAAAGAGAGCGAGAGCGAGCAGCCTATAGCGATAGCGACAGCCAGCAGCAAGAACGCGCGCGCGCGCGGGGGCGAGGGAGAAGGCCGGGCCGGGAGGAAAGCGAGCTAGGCATGGCCGACCACCACGGGCAGCCGCCGGGCGGCGGCGGCGGTGGGGCGGAGGAGATCAAGGAGCAGGACCGGCTGCTCCCCATCGCCAACGTGGGGCGCATCATGAAGCAGATCCTGCCGCCCAACGCCAAGATCTCCAAGGAGGCCAAGGAGACCATGCAGGAGTGCGTCTCCGAGTTCATCAGCTTCGTCACCGGCGAGGCCTCCGACAAGTGCCACAAGGAGAAGCGCAAGACCGTCAACGGCGACGACGTCTGCTGGGCCTTCGGCGCACTCGGCTTCGACGACTACGTCGACCCCATGCGCAGGTACCTCCACAAGTACCGCGAGCTCGAGGGCGACCGCGCCGCCGCCGCCGCATCCTCCCGCGGGGGCGGGCCTCCCGGCCCGGACCACCCCTCCACCTCGGGCGGCCCCGGCGCCGGGGCCGGACCCGGACCCAGCGGCGGCGGCGGCGGTCATTTCATGTTCGGCGCCATGGACAGGAGCGATAACAACAGCTCCAGGCCCTTTTAATCCATCTTGATTATTAGCTTCTTGTTCAAGAGTTTATCAATTTCTATCTACTCATTTTTGGAGAGGTGACTAGCTAGCAAGGGGTGAGTCGTCTCCTACGTATCCAAGCCAAGCTATATATACATATATATATATTCCTCATTAGTGGTAGCGGCAGCAGTAGCTACGAGAGCAAGTAGAGTAGTTGTTCTTGCTTTTGATCTGGGATGTATTGTTCATGTGTGATGTTGAGAGGTAGCGTAGATGGAGGGGAACACCAGGAGATCGAGGAAGAAACTAGCTAGGATCGATGAAGATGGAGACCAGGGGGTGTAATTAAGCAGCGTAACTTGAGTGCACGCTAGCTTGATCGATGATTCGGTCTCTGATTTAATTGCCATCAGAATGTTGATTTGCATGGTGAAGCATGAAGCTGATCTACACACTAATGGATCGGATACGTAGCTCAATTTTTAGTCTATTTTTGTAGCCGGCCGGTAAGAATATTCTGGATTCAAATACTGTTGATGCTCTTGGCTGCTGATTCATTCTTGTGGAGCCATTATTGGTTGGTTTAATTAGGCATATTTCTACTACTAGCAGCTCAGGCATATTAATTAAGTGCTGGGTCCTTGAAAATCGTTATCGAACTCTGAAACCCAATATATGGTTGATTCTTGCGACCATACAAAACTCACTCGCGCATGTTACCTAGCTTTGCTGTCACTGTGCACTACCCATTTCGGGACATTTTCTACTGGTATGATATATGCAATGCATACCTCTATGAACGCCCAATTGTTTGTATAATCTGTTGTTTGGACTCAAGTTGACAGCATTTTTATATATGCATCTGGATTTGTAGTTAGTTATAACTTTGTTCTTATTGTATCCTAACATTCCTACTACTAGGAAATAAAAATACCAGAACTTCTATGTAAATGTGCATTTAGCCGCATGCAGTAGTTATATTCGTCATCTGGTGGTGCAGGTCTCGTATTAAATGTTCGTAGGACACAGAAATTGATGCTTCTTTTAACCACTGACATCATAAATGGCATGAATGCTCCATGACGTCGTTCCAGAGTCCAGAGAGTGATGGACTCTGGCTTCCAATAATTCAGGCATGCATGCACTATATATACATGGAACAGCATGCATGACAAACAGTACATACATATGTATATATGTCGTCCTTTGTATATATGCGGGACATACACACACACATATACTCCTATCTAGTATGTCATAAGAAACACAAAGGTGGAAACTACTGCAATTCTAAATAAGTGACTATATATATAATGAACTCGGATTATCTGTGTGACTAGATGCACGATAAAGGGTATCTTTTTTTTAAAAAAAAATAAAGAATCGGTTAGAAGGTTCGCAGTATGGAAAGTCTCCTCAAAGCTTACGCATGGTGGGAACTGATCCTTTGGAAGATTTATCGCATTATCTATGTAAAAACCAACTATACTGAATCGGTTCCGACCATATATATGTATTCCACTATGAATGAAAAGTTTGATTTCTTTCTTTCTTCTTCTTCTTCTTCTTCTTCTTCTTTGCCAAACACAAGTTTGACTTCTTGCTGTAGTTCAATTATGCTTATTTTGTTTTGCTCATTTCAGTTGATTTATGTCGGCTTGATCTCATTAATCATGTTAAATTGTTAATGAGTCTACATAGTAGTTGCAATAATATCAAGCATGAGTTGACCTTTCAAAGGCCCTATACATTTTGGCACTTCACATATAATACAGTACATCAATATGATATGCTTTGGATCGAATCTATTGGAGTTATATATGATACCAAGCTAATTGTACCATATGTTCGTATAATGGTATTGTTAAATATAACTTTTACAATAAAATTTTGTCGAGGCATATAGACATGCATGCACGACTAAGACAATTTATGAGAGTGCACGAGTCTTTTTGCTAGCTACTTCCCAAGTTTATCGTAGCACCTGCTTCTAAATAATCATTTTAGCTAGTGCAACTGTATACCGTTCTCCTAGGACCAGATGCATCAATTCAGTAGCTAAGTTGCAGCCAAATACTAGTTACGTAAATTGTACAAAATAAGTAACTGGCGACTCACACGTATATACATTGTTGGCGTAGAGCGGCCTTGATCTCTAAAAAAATAGTGTATGTCAATTGTAAATTCTTGCGTACAAATATGCGTGGAAGTATTTTTTTTGCAAAAATCATGTTAATATATATTTCTAGTGATGGAATACAATATATTATTATAGCTTTACATATAAGAGACACATGGCTGTCCATCACTATAAGTCTATAACAGAACTCCCTCAAACACTATATATAATGGCAAAAGTATAGCAGAAACCATATAGTTGATTAGAAAGAAAAGGTGATCTTAAATGTAGCAAGTTCTTTTATTAGACTTCCACCGATGTTTGGTGAAGATTTCCATGTGTTTCTTTCCAATAGCAAGTTCTTTTATTAGACTTCCACCGATGTTTGGTGAAGATTTCCATGTGTTTCTTTCCAAAGTGCAGTGGCACTAATAAATTTGTATCCTATGGTCCTCCTTCTGTAGCAAAACCTAAAATAAGATTTCATTAAGGACCCTTTGGAGTGTGGGATTCTCAAAACACGAATGTTGGATTGGAATGTCATGTCACCTTGAATTTTATGGAACAAGAGAGCATAGGAAAACTGCAAGAATGATCATTTGGCTGGAGCATAATAAAACAGTGCAGGAAACAAATGAGAAAGACAGGCACAAAGGAAACTTTCCATGAGGTTGACCTTATGTTAGAAATCCTCCAAAAATCCTATGAAACAATGTAAGCCATTCTCCATAGGATCCCCATAGGAATTTTTGAGAAATATATTCCTTTGTTCCAATAGCACTTGCATTAAAAATTCCTAAGGATAGAAATCCTCCAAAGTTCCTAAGAGATCCTACAGCCCAAAGAGGCCTGATAAGGATTTGTTTGATCAATAAAATCGAGCTATCCCATAAATGATTGCAAGTTTCATACTACTAACCTGCTCTTCTATTCTGTTTGTGTTCTAGTTGGCTTTATTTCCATATACTCCTCCCGTTCTCTTTTGATAGGGTTATTTCCAAATCTGAAAAGTTCACTTTTGATAGTCTTATTTCTTTCAATCCAACTGTCCATCTGTTTAATGACTGTCTCGGGCTTTACGCGTGACTCTTCAGTCTTCCTCGCATGAATGGCTATATGGGCATCGAGAAGTTTGAATCTTAATGAATCCCTTGTTTACGAGGACTAGCTAATGGCATGTTTAAATGGATGATAAGTAGGATTACTTTTCCTTGGTCATTGTGCCAGAGTGAAATAGGACTATCAAAAGAGAACGGAGGGAGTATTTCTCAAGCCTTCCACAATTTTTAACTTGGACAGCAAATTGTTTTGAGAATAATAATGGAAAAAATGAAAACCTGAGGTTATTTGCGCAAATCATTTGAGTGCAAAACAATCAATAATTGTGAAATGGATATCCTCCCTACACTGCTGTCGTTGCTAGGTGGAGCTTTTAACTGCTGAAATAATGATAACGATTCCGGAATACTCTAGTACTAGTAATTGCTTAATTTAATCAGTAGGCCAACATTGGCTTGTCGCATATAATTGCTGCCCATCGACTTGTCAAACAAACTTAGAGATAGAGGCAGACACACAGTATTGACTCGAACTACTTTCGTCCCTCTCCTCGTCAGAATTATTGTGAGGCATAAACCGATATTGTCCCTCCCAAACAAGGGCGGAATCATTACCTAGACAAAACGTCAATGTGCAACCAAGTCAGTATCATATATAGTCTGTCCAATGTCAATATAACACAAGGTTGAGATCGACTTGAGAGCCTCTTTCAGTCATTCATTCTGTCTTTCATCAGGTAGAAGGAGCATGTAAAGAGGAATCTTACTATATCTGTGAAAAGAAAATGCAAGCAAAAATAAAGTATTCAAGGATGGTTCCATCCAATGGGGAGCTTCCTATCCTAGGGGACAGCTAGCACAGCAGGTAGCAGCAGCAGATGCATCAAAAGATGAACTACTCCCCCGGCTCCTAATTGGCTACCTCTAGCTCCTGCAGCTAGCGTTGCTCCCATGCATCTCCTTCCTTCGATCCTTTCGGTGTGTGAGAGATGAGAGAAACAAAAGCTGCGAAATTCGTAGCCTTTGTATATGATCAAGTGGCCTAGGGCGAGTTGTTTTTCTGTACTGCGCCTCCGCGAGAGCACAGTGCGGTGGTGCGTGTGTGCGCGCGCTCTCCCCTCAACGTTGATCCGGGTGGATCCACGGCCACGTGCCGCGGCGCTGGGCGCCATCATCGTCGCCATGCGAGGTGCCGCACGGCTTGTCGGCAGATGTCGCGCGCCTAGGGCATCCACCAGTCACCACCGGCCCCGTGCAAAAGAAGGCCGCCTCATTGGCCGAACCCGCCTGAGTCGTCGTCATCGACTCATCGGCTATCGCAACTAGCAGCGGCTGGCCAAAAGGTTATTCTCCCTCCTCCTGCTACAGCAGTGTCCTCGCACTCGCATAAAGTTGGCAACCTCGCTAGCATCGGCTTTCTCGTATAGCTACAGTGATTTCCTCTCACGGATGTCTATCTGTAGTACGTACTCGCTGAAAACTCTGAAACCTGAATGCCCGTATGCATATGAATCGAAACCTAACTAGGACTGAAGTAGATCCTCTAGTTACGTTATGACCAAGGTATGAATTTTGTGCATCGTAGTGTAATCTTGATGCCATGAACATACCTGGTGAAATTGCAATCGAACACGCCATCAAAATCCTTGTGTAACTATCAAAAACTTAAAAAAAACCATGTCTGTTCACCAAAAGAATATAATTTGCATGTATGAAAGGACCGAACAAAATGATGAAACTCGTATTTTCCCAACAAGTTGGATATTTAACAATGGAGAGGCGAATAAAATGCAGAGCCGCACATTTTGCTTTTAGGTTACCGAATCATTAACACGCGTGGTGCGGCAGACTATCTCGAGTTGCCCTACGCCTTGAAATAGCATTCTACGCTTTCTCGAGAGGATCGAGAAAGTTCAATGAACAAGGTGAACCCCCCTTCCCCTTCTCATCTCAGTTCTCAGCGGATAAATAGGAGTATCCATCTCTTCGAAACCGATATGCATTGAGTGGACATTGTATCTACTACCCAGTGGCGGGGCTATATAGCTTGTTGCAGGGAAGATCATATACACTCCCTACCATATTCATAGAGATGAGCGAGAATTTCAATTTCATTGGTCCTGCCCAAGTGGGGCAATCCCAACCCCAACCCCAAAACCTTTCTAGGGCATCAACCTCCAGGGATGGCAACAGTGGGGCGGTTGGGCACGACAACCTCCTGCCGATCGCCAACGTTGGGCGGATCATGAAGGAAGCCCTCCCGCCGCAGGCTAAGATATCGAAGCGCGCCAAGGAGACCATCCAGGAGTGCGCCACGGAGTTCGTCGGCTTCGTCACCGGCGAGGCCTCGGAGCGGTGCCGCCGGGAGAGGCGCAAGACGATCAACGGCGATGACATCTGCCATGCCATGAGAAGCCTTGGCCTCGATCACTACGCCGACGCCATGCGCAGGTACCTGCAGAGGTACCGCGAGAGCGAGGAGCTCGCGGCCGCGCTCAACAGCGGCAGCGGCAGCGGCAGCGGTGGGGGCATCCAGATCGACGTGAGGGCTGAGCTGTCGATCTTCAGGGGCCACGAGCAGCAAGACAGAAATTGACTGACCAGCATCCGTGCATGGAGTGTACTGTACTTGCAGAATCAATGCTCTGTCACCTCTGACGCGATAAGAGTGCACGAAGCTCTCCTTAGATCGATAAGCATGCCATGGAATCGTGTGTTTCTTTTTTTCTTGCTCATGTTCTTGATTGTGCTGTACCATGTGTAACGTTCGTTCACGCACCATACTCGATGGTGCTAAAGGTGTACAATTATCTCCTCGTTTTCGTTTTGTGAGACGATGCAAATCACGGCAAATTCTGATAAGCTACCTTTCCGCGCCCAATGGCATCCGGACGGTGAATGTTTTGGAGGAAGAGGATAACACCGAAACGAGCAAGGAGGGCCCATCTGCTCCTGTTTGCTTCATCCTTTTGGGTAAAGAAATCCAACACATCCCGAGCAATTGGGTCTTTTGATTGCTCTCAGGTGTGGACAGAAGGTATGTTTGTGCACTGTCCTATGATGGATCCGTACTATAAAATTCAAGTGCCCCAACGGCACAACAAAAAAGTTGGATCGAAGAGCGCAAAAGGCATAGCAAGTTAGGTATAGTTTGCAATTCACAATAAAGTTCGGAGGGACCATGGCTTGAAGAAATGTTCTAGAGGGGAAGTCCGCAGAAGATGATGTATTCCACCCTTGTAAAGCCATTTTGTGTTGTACATCATGCGCAGTCAATATATCTATATTCTGCAGAAAGATGTCCTCCAAAGTATAATGTTGTCCGACAACAAGTGTCAAGTTGCGAAGTGAGGATCGCTGTGGAAGCGCACTACCTTAAAAATACAATGCTCGGAATGATTAGATTCGCATGCGAGATAGCCCCTTTTACAAACGTGCCATTCACATGTTAGCGTTTGTCGTGTAAAGCATACCACTATCATTATTAGATGGATCATTCGGACGGTAAAATTTGACTTGGATACTAGAGTACGCAACTGGTCAAATAATAGCACTTCTATTTCCAAATGCACTATATATATATGTAGTGGATTCCTTATTATCAGAGAAGTTATTTGTTATAGATGTAGAGGACAACATCATACATAAAAAAAAACCTCACATTGCTTTTCCATGTGATTCGCTTGAACTATTTTTGCAACTTGTAAAACTAGGGAAAAGTACATATTTATCCTAGCTATCTAGGGAGTTGGCTGGTGTGAGAACCTCTGATACCCCAAGAATTAATAGGATAATATATAAGAGAACATATAACCGTTTAAAATTAGCACTATAGCTGCCTATGGGGTAGAAGGAATGCTTTGCTTGTTTAACAATGAATGAGCTAATCTTGCTCTAGAGTCTAATCACACAGTGGCTTCTGCAAGATATCTATATGGTTCATTTTTACTTATATATGGAAACCCCGTAGAAATTGAGCTGTGACGTTGAGGAGGACAGTCGTGGCTAGCCTATCTAGCCCTTCTCTCTCAAGCAGAAAAATAAGGGAAAAAAGGGTTTGGCGGGAATGCTGGGTTGGCGCGCGGCTGTGGGTGGAGCTCCATGTTTTTGTAGGATAAAAAACGAACACAGCCCCGAGTCCATGATGCTGGGTGGTCTGTGCGCATTGGGCTGGAATTGATCCTGGCAAATGCAGCCTTCCTACAAAAGTTTGCGCAATGTGATCATTAACTGGGCTGACGATACAAAGGCCCAAGTTGCTGAAAACAATGAGGCCCGCTGACAAAGAGGCCGCGAGCTTATTCCGATTCCGACGACGGGTGTCGGCGTCCGACTTCTGCATCGGGCATTCGGAACTTCAAATCCGTCTCGAAGACGAGTCCGAACGCCGATGCGATCAAGATGGAGTAAATATATATGGCGCGCAAGAAGCAAAGGAACTCCAGCAATTAGCATTGCTAGGTAGCTATTCGATCGTCCTCCATACGTCGTCGCCGCCGTTGCCTCCGGCCGGCGTCGATCGATTAGCCATGGAGTCGCAGGGGAAGAACAACGGATCGCCCCTGATCACGCGTCGAGTCGAGGCCAGCACTTTATTCCTCGCCACGACCCCGCCGACCGAGCCGAGCGGCGGCGGCGAGCCCGAGCTCGCTGTGCGGCTGAGGTGCCACGTGACCAAGTACATCCGCGCCGGGCGCGGGCGCGGGCAGAGACAGGTGTACGTCTACCGCGGGTCCGGCGCCGAGGCGAGCCTCGTCGCCGCCGTGCCCAGGGACGTCCTGGTCGACGAGGACAGCGTCCGCGACGTGATGCGGCTGCTGCTGAGGGCGATCTGGCCTCTACGGGACCTCGACCTCACCGACGACGAGTGGGAGGCCATCCTGCCCGAGGACGTCGTGCCGCAGCTCGCCGACCTGGCGCGGGGCCTCGACGAGGGCAGCCGCTCTGCCGCCGTTGTGGAGCTGGCGGTGGACCGCCATATCAGGTACAGCGCGCCCCGGGTGCTTATGACGGCATGCAGGGGGGCGCCGCCGGCGACGGAGGGGAAGGACGACGGGTGCAGCATCTGCTTGGAGGTGTTGCACGAGGAGGCTGCGGCGGCGGGGAAGGGCGTGCCCGTGGAGCTGCCGGGGTGCGCGCACGCCTTCCACCGCCGGTGCATCTCCAAGTGGTTCCGTAAGAAGCCGACGTGCCCGCTGTGCCGGGGGAACGTGACCAAGCACCTGGACCCGGAGCTGCAGAAGGATATCCTCGAGTTCAGCCATGATGATGATCCAGATCGACCCACTGTGCTCCAATTTTCACGACTCTTTTAGGCGAACGGTAGTTGTAGCTGTAGTTGTAGCCTGAACTGAATAGTGTTAGGTTTCTTTGTGGTGGCTACTGGCAAGTGAGACACTGAGACTCGCAGCAGTTTCTTTGCTCCGACGATAGACTTGTACTCAGAAGATTATGTTAAGTGTTAATTGTTGGGGACTTGGGGTAATATTTTTTTTCCTGTAGATGCTCTCATGATGCTTTCGCAATCGGTTCTCCAGTGTCATTTTGCAGCTCAACGTCGTAGGATGTGTCAAACTGCAAGTACTCGCTAGCGAATCTGTATACTTCACCTAGAGATTTACTAGGAGAAACTTATTACATAGTTGTTCTTGTTAACGACCGTGTCTGAAGTTTCCTGTACTCCAACAATGTCTGAATAAACAGCAATTTATCTGCACGGCGATTTAGCATTCATACTTGAACGCCATTCTGCACAATGGCAAAATGATCAGATTTTGCAAAGGGATATATGCTAAATTTATCTCACCTGTACTTGTCGGCCACCTCCATTAGCATTTCCGAGAGCTCCTCCGGCTTTGACAGCATCGGCATGTGATCCGCACCCGGCAGCCCCCTCACCTCCGTGCCGGGGTTCCACGACGCCATCCGCCGCTGGAACTCCGCCGAAAGCATCGCGTCGTCCTCGGCGACGACGCACACCCGCCTCACCGCGCCGTACCGCTCCGCCGTAAGGATGGCCCCGTTCATCGTCGCGTCGTTCAGGAACCGCCGCGACGGCCTCGTCGCCGCCTTCGCCAGGGTCAGATCCTGCATCACGCACGCCATCAGAGGAAGAAGCTCAATGGTGACTAGATCATCTGCAGGAACGGGTCATGTCGAGCGAGTGGCCATTGTTACCTACCTCAGGGGGGCTGAGCTGATACAATCTCTGCTCCAAGTACCGTGGTCCGTACCGAATCGTCTCCACGGGATGCTGGGGATCGCCGCTGGTTTCGATTTTGCAGTCCATGTAGAAATCCGCTGCCCGCTGTTCTTGCGAAAACTAGACAGTCCAGGCAGGCATGGTTATTAGAATTTGCATCTTATTGTCCTTTTTGACGAATTGAAACAACGCTCGGCCTTGGATAATTTTCATTTTGTTACCTGTAGAAGACGAACATCACGGGCTTCCCGGCGGCGGGCATGGCGGCCAAGACGAAGACCGCGACGGCGACTCCATGGCCAGCGCGAGGATCTGCCCGCCGAAGCTGTGGCCGACGAGGACCGCCTTCTCCCCTGGCGCCAGCATGGCCACGGCGTCCAGCAGCGGCCGGTCGTATTCCTCGAAGGACCGCACCTCCTCGGCGCTCCCGGGTCTGTCACCGCAACCGGCCATGTCTTGCGCCGTCACGCGGTGGCCGGTGAGTACAGGGCGGTGGCCACCTTCACCTTGTACAAGCACCACGTGCCGTGGCAGGCGCCGATAGACCTCACCTCCACGCCGGGGCCGCAAGAGGCCGCCGCCCGCCGCTGTTCCTCCGCCGGCCACGTCTTGTCTTCATCGGCGACGACAAACACGCGGCTCGCCGCGCCATACCTGCCCTCCGTCAGAACCTTCTCCCCGGTCATGGCCTCTCGTATCCGAGCACCTGCCGCCGCCGGCGACGAGGCATACGGCGCCCTCCAGCAGTGGCATCGCGGCGACGAGGCAGGAAAACGACCAGTAAGAATGCTATCGTAGCGAATCTGGACCGCACGGATCCGATCGGACGGCGTCAGAGCCCCCGGGGGTGGAAGG
>NC_028454.1:45731425-45752838 GCF_000263155.2 Setaria italica | reverse complement strand
ATATAGATATATTGACTGCGCATGATGTACAACACAAAATGGCTTTACAAGGGGGGAATACATCATCTTGTGCGGACTTCCCCTCTAGAACATTTCTTCAAGCCCATGGTCCCTCCGAACTTTATTGTGAATTGCAAACTAGACCTAACTTGTTATGCATTTTGCGATGTTCGATCCAACTTTTTTGTTGTGCCGTTGGGGCACTAGAATTTTATAGTACGGATCCATCATAGGACAGTGCACAAACATACCTTCTGTCCACACCTGAGAGCAATCAAAAGACCCAATTGCTCGGGATGTGTTGGATTTCTTTACCCAAAAGGATGAAGCAAACAGGAGCAGATGGGCCCTCCTTGCTCGTTTCGGTGTTATCCTCTTCCTCCAAAACATTCACCGTCCGGATGCCATCCACCCCCTGACCTGGGCGGCGGCACCTCGAGCGCCTCCTCTGCTTCGCGCACCGCCTCAAAGAGCCGCCGCGTTCTCGCCTCGATGCAGCGACCACGGGACGCGCAGTCCGCAGCCGACGTCGGCGCCGTCGCTGTGGCTCGCATTGGTCCCCGGCGAGCAACCACGCAGACGTGAGCGTGCCAGTCTTGTTGCCTTTGAGATGAAGACGCTGCGCGCCTCGACGGCCCGAGGTTGATAGCCTTTAGGTAGACCTGCTGCTAACGGGGCGGGTGGAAACGGGGATTTCGGGGCGGGGTCTGAGATAGGCCTTGCTGGGATGGGTATGAATGGGCTGTAGTTGCTTGCGGGGTGGGCAGGACGGGTTTACTGCAAAGATGGGTTGGGCATGAGTTGGATTAGTTTCTTTCGAAGGAAAGCCGCATCTCTTTACTCGCACAGCAAGACGGCCTGCCGCCGTCGGCGGCTCCAGCCACTACCGTCGCTGCCGAACCCAGCCACTACTGTTGCCACCTCTCCCGCAAAAAAAGTCATGCGCATCCTTAGCTACCCTCCACCATCTCCTTCTCCGCATCATCATGTTCCCCTTCTCCTCATCCCCCTTTCCCTTCTTGCTAGGGATTGACTTGGCTATCAACTGCTCCAGCGTCGGCCTCGAATCCTACGACGGTGGCCTCGCTAGTCTACGGGACAAGGTTCTTGATCTGTGCGGCTCACCGAGAAGGTCCAGATTGACGGTAGCCCGTGAGCAGCTCCATTCTTGCCTGGTTCATCGGTGAGTGTTCCTAATACACAGAGATTTTTTAATTTAGATTTGCTGTCACCAAGTGTTTGTTTTGGAGTCAGGACAATTGGACAAATCCACAGCTAAATTTCTAATTGATCTGAGTCGGGAAGCAATTAAAAAAAATAAGTTTCCTATCAAATTTGGCAAGTGCCCCTATCCTATAATGTGTTAAAGAGAAGAGCCTCATTCTTCGTAGACTGAAAAGCATCATGGGTGTTGTAGTTGCATAATCATCAGTATTAGGCTGTTAACAGGCTCACTTCTTTCGTTGACTGTGCAGCCATATTTCTTCAATTCTTTCAGTCAAGTTGGCAAGTATGACATGCCACACTTGTTTTACACATGATGGAATGCAAACTGAAACATTCTTAGGTTGAACAAGTATAGCAAGTCAGTCAAGTGAGCAGCCCTCAGTTGAGATGCACAATTTGAACGCATCCTTGGATTTAACCCACTGCTCCGTGATTTGATTGCACCCACGCTAAATGGGGCGGGACGGGATGGGTTAATTAATTGAGATTTTGAGGCGGGATGGGTCTGTAATTGACTCCCATAAATTTCGGGACGGGGTGGATATAGGGCGGGTAACAGCCCCGTTAGCAGGCCTACCTTTAGCCTGTCAAGTCCTCGTTCCGATCGGGGGACGGCCACCGGAGCCCCGCTGCCGATGAGACCTCGCCGAGAGGTCCCGACGCCGCGGCCGTGGATGGCATCCTGGTGTTTTCCTTTACCTGTTCACGGACCTGACCCTGTGGGGCGTGGAGGAGGCAGGGGAAGAACGGATCGCCCCTGATCACGCGCCGTGTCGAGGCCAGCACCACATGCCTCGACACGCCCTCGCAGACCAAAGCGATCGGCAGCGGCGGCGAGCCCGAGTTCGCGGTGCAGTTGAGGTGCCGCGTGACCAAGTACATCAGGGCCGGGCGCGACCGTGGGCAGAGGCTGGTACGCGCCTACCGCGGGTCCGGCGCCGAGGCGAGCTTCGTCGCCGCTGTGCATAGGACGTCTCCCGGGAGACGAGGACAGCGGCCACGACATGATCCGGCGGCTGCTGAGGGCGATCCGCGCCGCCGCCGTCGTGGAGCTGGCGTTGGACCGACACGTCAGGTACGGCGCGCCCAGGGTGCTCCTGACGGGGTGCAAGAAGGCGGCGGCGGAGCCGGAAGGGAAGAGGGCGGCGAGTGCAGCATCTGCTTGGAGGCGTTGCGCGAGGTGGAGGCGGCGGCGGTCAATGGGGGCGTACCCGTGGAGCTGCCGGGCTGCGCGGACGCCTCCCACCGACGTGCCCGTTTTGCACCTGGACCCCGAACTGCAGAAGTATCTCGCCGAGTTCAGCCCTGATGATCTGATCCGCCCACTGCGCCGGAATCAGCAGGAACAGTTGGGCGCCGTCAAGAACGAAGCCGTGGGAAGACCTGTGTGCTGTAGCCTGAATAGTGCTAGGTTTCTCTGTGCGCACCTTGCTGCAAATTCCTAATGGAACCCGTGCCGTTCCTCGGAAACAAAGATTTGTACTCACTGTGTACTTCTCTGAAGAATATCAATGTTATTGCTATTGGTAAATAAATGCTACTTGTTGGAACAATTTTTTTCATACGCACATCTTGCTTCTTCTTCTTCTCCTTTTTTTTTTTGACAAATGCTACTGGTGAATGAACATAGATAGGTAGTCGGGCCGCCCACTGGGCTGGTTCAGACTTCATAGAGCCTTTCCAGAGGGCGGGCCTCGCAGCATGCATCCATCGTCATGATGAGAATTTTTTTATTTTTTTATTTTTTATTTTAGTATTTTGAAAAATATATGTTCTAATAAAAAAATTAGAAATCTATATATATACCGCAGTTTGAAGCAGCTATATAGCTAAATGAAACAGCGGAATTTACCTTCTCTGCGCAGCATACTTTTAAAAAATTATAAGTAATTCATATGAACTTGGATGGAGATAAACTTTATATAAAAATTGTAGATCTCGACGAGATCTACAACTTTGTAATTCAAACCTTTTTCATTTGAAGCTACCTTGGTGCTCAAATAATTAATAAAAGTTTCAGATGTAATATTGGCAGTGATACCACTGTGCTGATGACACTGATAGTGATATCTGGCCCATGTAATAACCGGGATGAATGTCCATCCATGTAATAACCGGGTGTTCACTGCAGCCGCTCCACTGTGCTGATGACACTGGTAGTGATACCACCGGGTCCTGCAATACCATGTCAAATTAACTGCGTCCTGATAACAAAACGAAAGAAACTGCAGGGTTTTGATCGAGGCGCGCGCCATTTCAACCCTCCACCTAGCTGTGTCACCAGTGCTCGTCCGCGCCACACCTGCCGTCCGGCCGGCGACGCGGGGAAGGGAAGGAGGAACAGCCGGCATGCCGGCCGGCGCTTCTCCTCCGATCAAGTCAGGGCAGGGGGAATGGATGCTTTTCGGAGACAGGCAGCCGGTTCACGTCGATGTGCACCGGCGAACAGCAGCAACTGCCGGCCGGCCGGTGCGGTGGTGTACTGGTGTGCCCGCGCGCGCGCAGAAAGCGGCTTTCTCTGCGGAATCTGACTGACCTCAGCGGTGCCAGACTGCCAGCAGGGCTGCTTGTCACTCGTAGGATTAGCAGGGAGCTTTGACTTTATAGCCACCTAGAGTAAGCGCAGCAACCTTACCCAAATCTGAAGAAAAGGAAGATATCGTCCTGTCAAATCCACTTCCTGCTGAATGACAACTCAAGAACTCCTCCTGTTTCTCTCTCTCGCCAAACCTTTTTCAGTGACTTGCGTGGGCCTGTTTGGCTCCATGGTGTTAAAGTTTAACACCCGTCACATCGAATGTTTGGATGCTAATTAGGAGTATTAAACATAGACTAATTACAAAACTAATTGCACAGATGGAGTGTAATTCGTGAGACGAATCTATTAAGCCTAATTAGTCCATGATTTGACAATGTGGTGCTACAGTAACCATTTGCTAATGATGGATTAATTAGGCTTAATAGATTCGTCACGCGAATTAGCACAGGGTTCTGCAATTAGTTTTATAATTAGCTCATGTTTAGTTCTCCTAATTAGCATCCGAACATCCGATGTGACACTGTTAAAGTTTAGCACCTCGTATCCAAACACCCCCAAAGCGAGATCAATTTTAAATGTTCCCGTTTGAGTAATCCTCGTCAGACCATCGCATCAGCTGGGTTACTCCAGTACTCCGCTGATCCGACTGACACTGCACTGGTTGTGTTGTCTTATCTGAACGGATTCTGAAACGCTCGTTGGTTTTTCAGGCGACGAGGGACACAATTGTGAAGTCCTCCTCAGCCTTACTGTTACCTGGCTGCTGCTGTGTTAGGCTGCTTTAAACTTTCCTTGTTACTGTGAGCCAATAATGAGCGCTGGGATTAGGTGTTGACGTGCCATCGATCAAGCGGCGAAGATTCTGGACGCGGCTCATTTATGAACCGAGGCGCCAATGATTTAGTAGTAGTGGTGTGTAAACTTACATGTAGCCCTCTAGCTCTCTGTATCTACATGTAAACTTACAAGTAGCCCTCTAGCTCTCTGTATCTACAGTGTTCTATTTTCTTTGAAATGACGTGATCTTCTCTCTTTCTCTGCAGGCACCTTCAATACTCTCTTGTTTGTACCCTGCCTATAATTTTTATTCTCTAGCTGTGCTTGAGGCCTTGCTGTGCTCATACGCTATTCTACTTCTACAATTGCGAGGCACTTATAATTTGTCATCTTTCGTCTCCAAGAAAAGCTTCATTCACTGGTGGTGAAATCAGGGATAGACAGTGTATCAGATCGATGGTGCATCATCTGAAAATCTTCAGACCTAAACATAGGCAGTACACCAACAGGACAAAATCGAAGATCTGAATTTTCTTCAGATCTGAACTGAAAGAATCCAGCTCAAGCAAGCAGCAGCAGGTAGGCCTCACCTTGGTGATGTCTGCAGAGGGAGATGCTACCGTATTGATCAATTGATCATTATCAGCCGCTGTGACCTACTTTTAATTAACAAAACAAATTCCACGAAAAACAAGTATACAAGATTGCGGCCGGCCTCGAACCTCCGCGGCAAGAACGAGTGGTACGGGTTGCCAGTAAGTTAATATTCAGCTCCCAATTGCTGACCAAAATCTGCCTGCTGTCACGGATTGAAGAACAGGTAAGCACACAGGCATAGCATGTTTCCTCTTTCAGAAGTGATCACTGCAGCAAGCATGGACTGCTCCAAAAGAACATGCAACGCTGCGATGAAAACAAAACTGGAGAAGACAAAGTAAATTTTTTTTAGAGGGAATTGTTTTTTGACAGGAAGAAGACAAGTAAAGTGTCAAAGCATCAGTACTGCTACAGACTATGCGCAACTATGACAATGGTAATATACTGATATTCATTCCACAAGCTAAGCTCGTACGGAAGAAACTAAACTAAGCAGCTAATTAACTAAGCGATCAGTCATCACTACTCACTAGACTCGTTATAGCCTAAATAGCCTAATCTAGAGAGGACAGTGATCTATGGGGCTTTCACTGAATAATCAACCATTTCAGCTAGTACTAGCAGCTAGCTAACTCGATCAGCTGAAAGAAAAGTCTGGGCGAAATAATCCTCAAGGAATATGTTACGTTTCCTTTCCCTCTCCATCACTCTACCTCACGATCGGTGTTGTCGAACATCCAAGGCACGGCACGGCATCGCTGTAGCCTGTAGGTGACATACATACTCAATCAATCGTGCTGCTGTCGATCTACAAGTCTTGAGAACATCATGTCTTGAAACCCGGCCTAAAGCAAAGCGATATATGCAGTGCACTGAACCTGAATTCATCCTTCGCAGTTGTTCCCTGTCAAAACTTCCTAACTTTTATCAAATTTACACGGAAATATAGAAATATCTACGACGTTGAACTAGTTCCACTAGATAGACCATAAATATATCTTAATAATACATGTATTTGACATTATAAATACTGATAATTTTTTCAATAAATTTGATCAAAATTAGATAAATTTTATTTAGGATAAAAACTAAAATGATCTATAATTTGGAACCAATACAGTATCGGCTATTCAAATGTAACCGCTTGGATGATAATTGATATGCACTACATCGATCAATCTTTCTCCAAGTTGGTAGGATGTACTCCTGAGATTAACATAGGCATTAACTACATTGACAGTGGAATTTGTTTTCTGTTTTAGAGAGAGAGAGAGAGAGAGAGAGAGAGAGAGAGAGAGAGAGAGAGAGAGAGAGAGAGAGAGAGGAAACAGTTCTAGATGACGAGGGAACTGTTGGTTTTCAGACAGTTGCATGCAGTACCTTTGTTTCTTGTCATCGTGTACTTATTATTTGCAGCAGAAATCATTGGCGCATGCATCTTGTTTCTTCACATTGTGTACGAACTCCACCAGCCGTGCCAGTCGTTGTCGCAGGCCAAATAACTGAGTTACGCGTGGACACATTTTCGTAAGTGAGTTACGAAGCATACAAGCAAGGCAAACTTAACGTTCTTGAATAGAAAAACAAAGTTAATTACCATTTTATTACCTGCGTGTAAGCAACAGGGATGGTACAGGTAGCAACTGATTTTGTCACGCTCTGTACACTCTGAAAAAGACACATCAGTGGTATGGTGATGTAGAAATCGGTACTAGTAGCTACTTAGTAGCATTTCGTAGGGACGATTTCGCCTGAGAGATCAAATCAGCGCTGAAAAATTTGTCACACAAATGTGATATAACGAGCAGACGTAGAAAAGGCAGTGCTCAGTTTTCTTACAAAGTGATTTTTGTTTCATTATTAGGATAAGGCTTTGATTACAATTATTAAATATATCAGTTACGATGATACAAAAGTCATAATTATAAGCAAAGTATTTTTAATATGCATTATAACATCGATTTGGCGTAAAAGTTTATGTTTTAGTAGAGTAATTGTTGGTTAAAGACTTGTCCTAACAAAAAGGAAATAAACACTATAATTATAGCTGGACCATGATACATTTCTAGGAGGACACTAAATTTTAATTTCTAAATTCTACGGTTCCAAATAATGGGCAGCACTTATAGTGCATGTTAGTGTTAAAAATAGTTAAAGTATTGGTTCGGACCAAATTAAGAGAAAGTTCCAGCATATTCAAGAACTGAGAGGTTGGTGCTACAAGGAAGATTGGTTTTGGGGATCGCATTTTTAAACTGCAATTTTTATAGCCGCTCGATTGAAAACGAGGGTATGCATGCAAGCGCCCTAGGGCAAGAAAACAAGGAAAAACAAGAAGGCGATCAACTTGACCGCAGCAGGTTGCTGTCATGGCAAGCTATTAACCCAGGAAACTTGGCATTGTCTGTAGCCGGCCGATCGACCCCGAGGGAGGAAACAACAAAGGCCAGTAGATCCAAACGATGCAGCACATAGTATCTTTATAAAATTCTCTCCTGCGGGTAGCCATACATATATATATACTATCTTCGTATTAAAATATTTGTCGCTGTTGATCACGACGCTTGACCATTAATTTTATTCATAAAATTATGTAAGTATTATTTGTTTTATTTGTAAGTTATTTTATCATCAAAGGTATTTTAAGCAAGACTTATCTTCTCGTATATGTGTAACAAATTTTGAATAAGATGAATTGTCAAACGTCGTAAGAAAAAATCAACAGCGACAAATATTTTGATACAGAGGGAGTACATTATACATGCTACAGAGGTTCTCCCTCCCTCCCTCCCTCACTCTCTCTCAATCTCGATACATTCTATAATATCATGTGCATTAAAGTCAGCACTGACACACATACGGAAAAAGACAGGCGCTACTAGCAGTAGTACATCGTCGTAAGGTAAATTGGAATGTGGTGAGGTGTGAAAAGCAGCATGGGAAGGAAATGGCTGGATAAATACGAGGCCAACCCCCTCCCTCCCTTCTTCTGTCGTGTCTCAGAACTGAAGATAACACACTCTCTGGCGCCAAGAGGCAAGAAACAAAAGCCTAGCTAGAGATGTAAAAGGTGTCTGTCCTGCCAAATTGTTCTTCTGATCCTTGCAAGGAAGAAGAGTGTGTAGTTTTGGCGCTTGTGCGTGCGTGTATGCAAGTTAGTTGCTTGCCATCCATGTCGGGAGTGGCTGCAAGGGAGTGTGCCGGCAGCTTCTCTTCTGTGAGCAGCAATACTGCAAGGGAGGTGGAGGAAGAGTTCTTGCAGCATCAGCAGCAGCAGTTCCACACCAAGCCTCTTGTCCTTGGTAGCCCGCCGGAGATGGGCAACGACGACGGTGATCTCCAGCGCGTCACCGGCCCATCGGAGCTGCCGCCGCCCGCCCCGCCGACGGTGAAGAAGAAGAGAAGCCTTCCGGGGACACCAGGTGCGTGCATACTAGCTAATCCTTAACGATCTTAGTCATGGTGACCTCCAGAATAATTAATACTACATATGTAGTAGTAGTTTGTTCTTGGGGAAATTGATATATGACGCTGGAGTATTATTGAATTGATTCCCTCCTATTAGTATATGATCCACAGCCTGTACTCTTTGATCGATCTTTGTGTTCTTTCGGAAATTCGGCCATCATTGGTAGGCAAGGCAAGTCAATTATGACGGTAACTGTTTATTAGCAGTCCAAATCTCCCTTTCACCGAAGACTAGCGTGATAAGATGACGACAGACATACTGTAAGGGAATATTTGAACATTATAGTTTGTAGAAATTTGAGTTAGATACATATACAGGTAGATCTAACGCTATTCAGAACATCCTTTTAATGCAAATGATCGACAAGCTAGCCACCAGTAGAAAACGATCCAAGAGCTGAAAATTTCGAAAGTTTACTTGGTAAATAAAAGTTCTTGTTATGATTCTTCAGCCTCAATACATTTTGTTTTCAAGCTAGCTAGCTAGCTTCCACTATTATACCGCTTTACAAACAATGCAACATTCTTCTCGAGGAAACTAAAAATCAGCTGACAGTCTTTGTCACTTTGAAATGATCTTTTTACGACAGAAATGACTCAGATAATGCTATCTCCTCAGTTAGACAACCTTTTTTGGTTTTAGCTAACGATGTTTAAATCATTCGAATTACATTGATTTATAGCACGACGACTGGACACCCTAGCTGCAATGCAAGGGGGCTAGGTCAGTGCTTCCATTGCTGCGTGCCTTGTATTTTGATGTGAACAACTCTATCTGACGACGCGCGTCTTGCATTGCATGCACCTGTGTATGTGTATAACGAACCAACGACGATGAAGACCCGAGCGCGGAGGTGATGGCGCTGTCGCCGCGGACGCTGATGGCGACGAACCGTTTCGTGTGCGAGATCTGCCACAAGGGTTTCCAGCGCGACCAGAACCTGCAGCTTCACCGGCGCGGGCACAACCTGCCGTGGAAGCTGCGGCAGCGCGGCGGCGGGGACGGCGCCGCCGCCGGCGGCGGCGGCCCTCCCCGGAAGCGCGTGTACGTGTGCCCGGAGGCGTCGTGCGTGCACCACAACCCGGCGCGGGCGCTGGGTGACCTGACGGGGATCAAGAAGCACTACTGCCGCAAGCACGGGGAGAAGAAGTGGAAGTGCGAGCGGTGCGGGAAGCGCTACGCCGTGCACTCCGACTGGAAGGCGCACGCCAAGGTCTGCGGCACCCGCGAGTACAAGTGCGACTGCGGCACCGTCTTCTCCAGGTCAGTTTGCATCGTATCTGTTCTCTCTTCTCTGCGCATTACTAATTTCTTCATGCATGTTTTGTTCCTCTCTTGCTACCTAAACTATCTACCTTAGGAGTAGCTTATAGTAATCTTAAGCTGAAATGATCAATGGACGTCACCAATCGTTGAATCCTATAGCTTGGGGAAGACCAAGGTGGATTTGTTTTTCTACCACCCCGACCTCAAAGTCCGTGCGTGCTCGGATTCATTCTCCTGACGACCAAACTGTACTCCATCGCCATCACACTCACACCGTTGTACCACCCATAGCCATAACTCGCAGTACAGAACAATGCATGTACTGATCATATATCGAGCTGCGCTGCGCTTACTGCCGCAGTGAAAGAAAGAGTTCGTCGATGACATGCATGGCGATGACAAAGCTGAAGAATTCATAGCATGCATGTGCGTTTTGCGTAGGGCGCGAACGAGCACGATGGTCATGTGTTTTGCATCCGTGTGCATGTTTCCTCCAAAATACTAACTTTGGCACTATGCAAAAAAAAGATTCCCCATCATATCAAACTTGCGGTACATGAAATACTGAATGTAGACGAAATCAAAAACTAATTGTATAGTTTTGTTGTACTTTACGAGACAAAACTTTTGAACCTAATTAGTCAATATTTGGATAATAATTCACAAATAAAAACGAAATACTACAGTTGCGCTACAGTAATTTTGATTATCCAAATTTGGGCAAGCCCTAGTCGTGAAACCAGAGATTTCAAAGGCCCGAGAATACCGCCACCACCACTAGCTCAGCGAGTCATGCATGGATATCAGTGTGTAGTTGCTGGGCCCTCCTCCTGACAACCGATTTGACCACTCGTGCAGTTCGGTCCCAAAAGCCCACGTTCCACAGTGTCGCCATGCATACGAGCACGGTACTCGCAACTGCATCCTGCAAGTCTGTTGTTACTGCAGCAGGAGTACTTTGTTTCCGATGCATCTCACCACTTAACTGCTCGTGTTCCACTGTTCATGTTGGTACACCACCTGACCACCGCACAGGCGGGACAGCTTCGTGACGCACAGGGCATTCTGCGACGCCCTGGCCCAGGAGAACAACAAGCTGGCGCAGCCCATGAACATGGCCACGGTGGCCTCGGCGCTCCAGGGCCACGCCCACCACCTCGCCTTGCCGCCGTCCCACGCCGACGACCTCGATGCTGCCGCCGAGGACGACGCCGACGCCGACTTCAACCTCGACACCAAGAGCCCGCAGCTCAGGTTGCAACCCACCACCATGTCCGACGCCGCCAACACGCCGTTCCTGCCGCCGCCGCTCAGCATGGCCGGGTGCATGCTCTCCAGCCTCGCTGCCGCGAGGCCTGCGCCGTCGCCATCGACGACATTCTTCAGCGGCGCCAAGATAGGCATTGACGGGCCTAGCGGTCCCACCGGTACCATGGGCTTTTCGCCGGCGGGCTCGGCGAGCATGTCCGCGACGGCGCTGCTGCAGAAGGCCGCGGAGATGGGCGCGACCACGAGCGGCGGGTACGGCGCGGGCTTTCCCACCACCGTCGGCTTCGGGCCCATGTTGGGTGGGCCTGACCGTTTCCCCAGTCCGTTTGGGCCTCTGAAGGCTGCCATGGAGCCGCCGTATGATGGGCAGCCGTTGTTGGGCCAGACACAGCTAGTTGGGCTCGACGTAGGCAGGCTACTGCTGCCTATGCCGCCGGGTCAGCAGCTCTACGGCGGCCATGGTGGTGGGGTCGGCTCGATGACCAGGGCCATCGGATCGCTGATGCACGGCGGCCAGCAGCAGCAGCAGATGGTGGAGCACCGCCGGCCGGACGATCTGCGCGTCGTGGATTACCTCGGCGTCGATGAGCAAAGGAGCTTTAGCGGTGTGAGCTCGTTCGGGCCTCACATCGGTCCATGGACCTAATATCCTTGTAGGATGCTTCACATGACATAAAATTCAGTACTGTGCTTGGATGATGACAATTCGAATGTCAAAAATTTAAAACGAGCGCGCAGTGTCCTAACTTTTTTGCAGAGAGAACGGAGAAGTTCAGGTTGACGTTTGATCAGGTGGGGAGGAAAAGACAAATATATTGTCGTGGTTTTTCCGGAGCTGACTGAGGCGGGCCGGCCCACGTAGAAGATGAGGGTATTCTGGTAAATCTAGATCACCCGGTTCCCCGGAAACCCTAACGAACAAAATCACCCTTATATATACCGCGGCTTTCCCCCGTCTGCCGCAATCCTCTCGGCTGCGGCCACGGGAATCGCCAGGATTGATTAAAAATCGGCTGAGATGGGAGCTCGTCTTCGGTTACTCTGTATTTTCTCATTGGATTTTGTTTGTTTTCCCTTCTTGTTTGCGTTTGGATTTTGTTTGTTTTCCCTTCTTGTTTGCGTTTGCGTATGGTTCTAATTGGAGGCTGTGATGACCAAAAAATACCTACCTATTTTCTGAATCCTGACGAGAGAATCCAATGGATCCTTCTGAGCCTTCAATATCTACGCGATTTTTCGCTTATTGTTCTGTTCTTCGGTTTGCTTTGTATCTTTTTTCGAATAGGTTTTATGCAAAGAGGAAGGATTTTGTCCGGTTGATGTGATGATAAGCTTTCACAGAAACTCCAGTGTTGACCAAAAATTCAGACTACAATTATCTGATCAACTCCAAAATCTTGTTTTTAATAGTGTTTCCTTTTGTGTGTCCTGAACAAAAACACCCCTGTTTGTTTACACCCTGATAAGACTCTGCGATCTGTGCACAATAAGCCGATGCTCTGGATGATAAAAGCAGGAAGGAAGCATGGTAGTGTGTACAGAGATGAAACGGTCTGCATGTCTGCTTGCTGTGATGCCTTCGGTCTTTGATCTCGCAGGCCTGGATTTGACCTACACTCTGATTTTTAAATGCCAAAATTACTGAATCTGTCAGAATTCTCTGTATTCACTTTGCAGTTCGTTGATGCTAAAGAGAACGACAATAAGTGTAACTGTGAACTTTATTAATCTAGACAGGCAAAAAACTACTTTTATGCTAATGGTATGCGAAGCCAGTTCTGAATGAGCGCTTCACGAGGAAGTAGCTCATGGCACTGATACTAATTAGGAGTATTAATTATAGATTATTTACTAAATTCATTAAACGTTACCGTTTAGCCTCCATCTATATAATTAGTTTTATAATTAATTCATATTTAGTCCTTCTAATTAGCCTCCAAATATTCAATCAACGTGACACGGATTAAATTTTAACTCCAGCCCAAACATCCCCAATTTGCAACTGAGCTTGTCAGCAGAGCTGACGTCACATTGTTGCAGACTTGCAGTGAAGGGCCAACTGCTGAGACGAAACCTTTCCACAGCTATTATTGCAATTTGAAACAAAAATCCAAAGAGATAATATTTTCCTCAGGACCACATGAAGCGATAAGCCCTTAAAAGACAGTAATAATTTAGATATGTCTGGCCTGCAGAATTAGAGTGGAATCGACTGGCTGACAGCTACTCTCGATCGGCCGCATTCTAAAGAATTCAGTCTTCAGTCTTCTACGGAGTACATGATATTGATAAGTGATCCTGGCTGGGACCCGGTAGTGAGAAATCGCGGTTGCACGTTCCCATTCCCAGATTGGCACAAAGGGAACTGCAGCGGCGCCTCCGCCCCGAGTGGCATCGCCGGCCGGCAGACGGCAGTGTTGAAGCCGTAGCACGCGCCTGCTGAAGCGCCGGCAAGAAGGATGGAGAGCGGCGGCGGCGGCGGCGGCAAGCACTTCATCCTCGTGCACGGCCTGTCGCACGGCGGGTGGTGCTGGTACAAGGTGGTGGCGAGGCTGCGCGCCGCCGGCCACCGGGCGACGGCGCTCGACATGGCCGCGTCCGGGGTGGACCCGGCGCGCCTCCACGAGGTGGCGTCGTTCGAGGAGTACTCGCGCCCGCTGCTGGACGCGGTGGCCGCGGCGCCCGACGGCGAGAGGCTGGTCCTGGTGGGCCATAGCCTCGGCGGGCTCAACGTCGCCCTCGCCATGGAGAGGTTCCCAAGCAAGGTCGCAGCCGCCGTGTTCCTGGCCGCGTCCATGCCGCGCGTCGGCAGCCACATGGGCATCACCATTGAAGAGGTCAGCTAAAATCTTTCTTGGTTAGTGCTATGATAACATCACCGCTGCCATGAATCAGTTACTGGGCGGCCAATTGGCCACGCTTTATGATAAACGGAAAGAACATGTCATACTATTTTCGCGAAATGCTTCACATACAACCAATCCAGTCATTTTCGCCGCTCTTGATTTGCATGCTAGTTCATGGAGCAGTGCTAATACCTTTTCTTTTTGTTTGTGCTAGTTCATGGAGACGATCGAACCAGGTTTTTTCATGGACAGCGAAACGATGGTTCAAATGGACTGATGCCACAGCATGAGGATCAAATGGTGCCCTCGCAAATTGAGCATCTACAGTCAGGTGGCCCAATCACTCAAAAGAAAATCTCCTTTGCAAAGAAGCTGACGGACTCACTACTGCCCCAGCCTGAACTTACAGTGGCCAAAGGGAAGGCTGTCAGGAACACAGATAACAATCTCCAGCATAGCAAGAAGGAAACTCCAGCTTCAAGGAAGAGTGCCCGTATTGCCAGTAAAAAGAAACCAGACCTCACTATGGAGGAGCAGGCTACTGCTTTGTTGATGAGAAAATGTGGCCTTCTGGATGAAAACAAAATCCCAAATTCAGAGACACACAACAAGTTCAGAGCCCACTTCATTGAACCTCTGGAGCAACAGACAGTTGGAAATGTTAGAGAAACTTTTGGGATCAGTGAAGGGAATGGCGCTGATGTTTTAGGCGTCATTGCAATCAATGCAGAAGCATGAAGCAAGGATGAAGGCTGGGCTGTGGGTGCGGTGTGTGTGTGTGTTTCTTAGTTGTCGAGGTGCCATGGTACTTTTGTACCTGAGCAGCCATGTTTGTTGGGTGTTGTCTTCGTCTCCCACTGCTTGTGTTACCCTCCACCTGTATGCACCCCACGCCCAGATTTATGTCTGTAGTTTGTCTTCAGTACTCAAGAGTAGCTTTGGTCCAGTGTTTGTGTGTCACCTTCCCTCAGGGGCTAGCCTTTGGAGGAAAGGTTTGGGTGAGATTGTACCTATTTTCCATGAATTGTCAAAAGTGTGTTATGCTTAACTGGAATGTAAGGGGGCTGAATAACTCAGCCAGGAGAGGAGTGGTGAAGGATCTAGTCTTTGACACAAGATGCACTGTAGCTTGTCTTCAGGAAACAAAAATTCAGCATGTTGACACTGCTGTGGTAAATGAAACATTGGGCCATCAGTTTATACAAAACTTTGTATTCCTCCCTGCTCAACAGACTAGAGGAGGAGCCTTGCTAGCAGTGCATCAGGATTTCTACAAAATAATAGATTCGAGGGTTGGAACTTTCAGTGTCTCAGCTAAGATTGAAGCCACGACCTCATTGCAAGAGTGGTGGCTTACAGTTGTATATGGTCCACAAGGGGACAGTGAGAAACTTCAATTCTTACAGGAATTAAGGATGATCAAGCAACAGATACCTGAGAAGTGGCTAGTCATTGGTGACTTCAATATGATACTGTCAGCAGAAGACAAAAGCAACAACAACCTGAACAGGAGATTAATGGGGGAATTCAGGAAACTGATAAATGATTTGGAACTGAAGGAGCTAAGATTAAGAGGAAGGAAGTTCACATGGTCAAATGACACTACACAGACCAGGATAGATAGAGCGTTCTGCACAGTTGAGTGGGATCTCATGTTGCCCAATTGCTCCCTGCAAGCTGCATCGTCATCTGTATCAGACCACTGCCCACTGCTTTTGGTTGGTAATTCAGATGTTAAAAAATATAGGGGCCTGAGATTCGAAAGCTTCTGGCCCAGGATCCAAGGATATATGGAGGTGGTTATGGAAACATGGGGAAGAGACATTCAGGTGCAAAACCCATTTCTGAGGCTTCACATCAAAATGGAAAGGTTGGGAAAAGCTCTGAGAAAATGGTCTAGGTCCAAGATAGGGAACAACAGGCTATTGTTGTGTGCTGCTAAACAACTTGTGGCGATACTTGACGTGGTACAGGAATCCAGACAACTGACTGAGCTAGAGTTGGCACTTAAAAGAGATCTTAAAGCAAAAATCCTGGGAATGACTGCTGTAGAAAAGCTCAGAGTTAAACAACAGTCCAGATTAGCACACATCAAAGCAGCAGAAGCTCAAGCTAAAATATTTCATGTTCACCTCAATGGCAGGAAAAGAAAGAATTTCATTCAAACTTTGGAGGCTGAAGGCAGAAACATCCATTTACATGAGGAAAAGGAAGAGCACATTTTTCAGCATTTTAGTAAGCAATTTGGGCTGGTACCACAGAGATCACACACCCTGGATTGGGACACCATTCAACTGAATAAGCTCCAGGAAAACAACCTGGAGGATGAATTTACTGAGGAAGAAGTCTGGGAGGTCATTTCCACCATGGCCTCTGAAAAAGCTCCTGGCCCTGATGGCTACATAGGGATGTTTTTCAAAACAGCTTGGGAATGTGTCAAGCAGGATGTAATGACAGCAATAAACTATTTTCACCAGCAACATGGTCAGCATTTTGGGCAAATAAATAAGGCACACATTGTACTCATACCAAAAACAGCAGAGGCAAAATGTCTGAACAATTACAGACCAATTAGCTTAACACATAGTGTGGCAAAAATCATATCAAAGCTGCTAGCCAACAGATTGCAGCCACATCTTCAGCAACTAGTCTCAAGAACACAAAGTGCCTTCATCAAGCATAGAAGCATCCAGGATAACTTCATGTTCACACAGAATTTAGTCAAGAATCTGCACCGTGCAAAGAAAGCAACAATTTTTCTGAAGCTTGATATCAAAAAGGCTTTTGACAGTGTCAGGTGGGATTACTTGATAGAGGTTTTGCATCAAATGGGTTTTGGGCCTAGATGGAGGGAATGGATTACAATCTTGCTGTCCACTGCAACCACCTCAGTACTTCTCAATGGAGCAAGAGGGAAATGGTTTAGGCATAGAATTGGGCTACGTCAGGGGGATCCTCTCAGCCCCCTTCTCTTCATTCTGGCCATGGAACCACTGCACAGAATGTTTCAGGTTGCAGAAATACAAGGGCACCTAACCCCAATTCAACACAGATCAACCAGGGCAAGGCTCAGCTTGTATGCCGATGATGTGGCCATTTTCCTGAAGCCAGACGGTGAGGAAATGAAAGTAATTAGTGATATCCTTGATGACTTTGGGCTGGCTTCTGGGCTCATCACCAACAGAACTAAAAGTGCAATTTACCCTATCCAATGCAATGGCCTCAATTTGGAAGAAGTGGTGCAAAACTTCCAGTGCCCGGTGAAATCCTTCCCATGCACATATTTAGGGTTGCCTTTACACACAAGGGCCCTAAGACGAGTAGATGTACAGCCATTGATCGATAAAGTTGCCTCCAGGTTACCTACTTGGAAAGGCAGGCTACTCAATAAAGCAGGCAGACTAACTTTGGTAAACACAGTCCTCTCAGCAATCCCAACATATTTCCTCACTGTGTTTGCTCCAAAGAAATGGACAATCAAGCAAATTGATAAAATTAGGAGGAACTTCCTCTGGAAAGGAGCAGATGAAGCCAATGGAGGACATTGCCTTGTCAGATGGATCAATGTGATGAAGCCTAAGAAACTAGGAGGATTGGGCCCCTTGAATCTGGAGTTTTTTAGCCGAGCACTGAGGCTAAGGTGGGTATGGTACCAGTGGCGAGAACTGGATAGAACTTCAGCTACAAGCGATGCACCAGTTAATGAAGTTGATCTGCAACTCTTCAGAGTCAGCACAGTAGTTACAATTGGAAATGGCCACACAGCGCAGTTTTGGAATTCCTCCTGGTTGGATGGTAAAGCTCCAAGAGACATCGCCCCAAATCTCTACAATCTTGCGTGGAGAAAGAATAAGACAGTCCATGAGGAGATCATTGAGCACAATTGGACTAGAGGGCTCTGGAGAATGAATTCAGTTACAGAAATGGCAGAGTTTCTTTTACTGTGGGACTCAGTTCAGAACATAACTCTAAATGATCAGCCTGATGCAATTACCTGGAGATGGTCTGCAAACGGAGAGTACAGTGCCAAGACAGCGTATCTAGCTCAGTTCAGAGGATCCTATTGCACATTCCAACCAGCAGCTATTTGGAGGGCGCAAACTGAGGGCAAACACAGGTTTTTCACTTGGCTACTGCTGCAACAAAGGATCTTAACCGCTGACAGGCTTCTTGCACGAAATTGGCCATGCAACCCTGTCTGCCCTCTCTGCCAGGTGGAGCTTGAAACTGCTACACATTTGTGTCTCCAATGTCCATTCGCGTTGCAAGTTTGGCGAAAGGTCAGTGATTGGGCAAGTGGTATGGTTACTGTGCCATTGGCCGGTTCAGAGCTTCAGACATGGTGGTGTTCATCCATCAATGCGGCCGCGAAGGAAAAGAGACGAGCAACAGCAGCAGTTCTCATTTACACGGCATGGAATCTATGGAAAGAGCGTAATAGGAGGATTTTCGATGGAATTCAGTGCTCGGAGCTGCAAGTTTTCTTCTTTATCAAAGAAGAAATTCAACTTCGACAGAAGGCCTGTGGCACGCCGAGTGTCGACTAGGAGCAGCATAGTGCATCTTAGAGCTATGAGATCGGAGTTTATATTTCATCATGTAATCTTATTTATGTAAACGGTTCACTCATCTCTCTCCTTATATGATATGGCAGTGCTCCTGCCCCTTTACGTTTCAAAAAAAAGAAACGATGGTTCTAAATACAGAGCAAGGACCTCGAAATGCAGTTCTATTTGGGCCCAACTTATTGGCGGCCAAAGTGTATGATCAATGCCCAGCCGAGGTAATAGAAGATAGAGTTACATTGTCACAAATAACGGCGCGCACACATGGAATTTTAACAAAAGACAACCATATGTTAACAAAACACATTATAATCATTTCCTTTCCCCTTCAAAAAACAAAATAAATTTTGTATGGTCTGAAGTGAATAGATTATTTGACAAATAAGTGAATTTTGTATGTTTTGTATTGTCGGGTAGGATCTTGAGCTAGCGAAGCTTTTGCTAAGACCCGGCAGCCAGTTCATGGAGGACCCGATGATGAAGGACGAGACGTTGCTCACGGATGGCAACTACGGGTCGGTGAAGAGGGTGTTTGTGATCGCCAAAGCTGATGGTAGCAGCACTGAGGATGCGCAGCGCCGGATGGTGGACCTAAGCCCTGGTGCGGAAGTCGAGGAGATCGCTGGAGCTGATCATATGGCCATGCTCTCCAAGCCGACGGAGCTCTGTGAAGTTCTGCTCAAGATTGCCAACAAGTACGATTGAGCACAGGAGATCAATGAATGTTTCAGGCCGTAAGCTGTACTGTAATTGCAGCTGCGCCGAGCGCGTGAAGCGAAATTTGAACCAGAGAAATGGTGAAGTCACAGATGAAGATGATGGTCAGACGTCACGCAGATTGAGACCGGAGTTGATCAGGTCGACAATTCGTTGGCCAGATGTTATTTTCACTGATGCGATGCATCTTGTATCTTAAGGCAGGTCCAAACAAGCGCACGTTTTCTTTGTCACGTTTGACTGTTCGCTCCTTCTTGCGCCATAAGTTCATGAGCTCCTATAAACAAAATAAAGCCACGTTTTTTTTTGAAAAATGCATTGCTATCATCTTGAAGACGGCAGGAAACATCACCGTCTTCTCCCAAATGGATCGCATCCAGCAATGGCAGTAGAGCACCATCAGCAAGCACTTCTTGATCCATGGCATTAGGTATTTAGATGCCGTGAGACGGAATAAAATGCTTGAGTTTGCTTCCACCGTCTCAACATAAGTGAATTGAAATTAATTCGCGCATCACCGACTCAGTATAGAATTGTCCATTATTCAGTAAACAGAAGCCAGCTGCTTCTTCTTGCAGCAGAAGATGAGATGATCAACTTGATGAAGAAGAAACACACCCAAGACAATCTCTTACTCGCACTGGCACATCATCACCACATCTATATAATCATCAAGCCCCACATCGCTTGAAGGCCGTGAATCCGAAGGCAGACAGCGGCATCGATCGATCGCAAACTCCACACCAACAAGCACAACAGATCAAGCGATCAACGATGGACGGCGGCGGCAAGAAGCATTTCATCCTGGTGCACGGGCTCTGCCACGGCGCGTGGTGCTGGTACAAGGTGGCCACGCTGCTCCGGGCGGCGGGGCACCGCGTGACGGCGCTCGACCTCGCCGCGTCGGGCGCCCACCCGGCGCGCCTGGACGAGGTGCGCTCCTTCGAGGAGTATTCGGGCCCGCTGCTGGACGCGGTCGCCGCCGCGGCGCCGCCCGGCAGCGGCGGCGAGCGGCTCGTCCTAGTCGGCCACAGCCACGGCGGGCTCAGCCTCGCGCTCGCCCTGGAGCGGTTCCCGCGCAAGGTCGCCGCCGCCGTGTTCGTGGCCGCGGCGTTGCCCTGCGTCGGCAAGCACATGGGCGTCACCACAGAGGAGGTACTCTGTTCCATCGTTCCAAACTGACGCGTCACAAACTACTAGTGTTACCTTGTGGTAGCACCAAGTCATGTTATTAATTTTACAAAGAAAAAAAAATATATTGCGATGCAGTTCATGAGAAGAACTGCTTCTGGAGGCCTGCTCATGGACTGCCAAACGGTGGCCATCAACAGCAGCAACAGCAACAATGGAGTGGCAATCGTGATGGGTCCAAGGTTCATGGAAGAAAAATATTACCAGCAAAGCCCAGCCGAGGTACGTGACGTCCTGTTGGTTGTTCATATCTGCACCAGATCGACACGTAGGCACGTGACATGAACCAAATGTTTGCAGGACCTGACCCTGGCGAAGCTGCTGGTGAGGCCTGGGAACCAGTTCCTGGAGGACCCGGTGATGAAGGACGAGGCGCTGCTCACGGCCGGCAACTACGGGTCGGTGAGGAAGGTGTTCGTGGTGGCCAAGGCCGACGGCTCCAGCACCGAGGAGATGCAGCGCTGGATGGTGGACATGAGCCCCGGCACGGAGGTCGAGGAGATCGCCGGCGCCGACCACGCCGTCATGAACTCCAAGCCCACCGAGCTTTGCGACGTCCTGCTCAGGATATAATATAGCCAACAAATACGACTAGAATAATATAAAGATTAATCTTGGTGCTCGTAGTATTGTATTTCATGGAAGACTATATAAGCCAGCTCGTTACACGCTGGGCACTGTCGTTATGGAATAAAAATGCTTGCATTTCCTTCCGATAACGCAGCCACGTGGATTCCCAACAGAATGGTGCCATTCGGTCAAATCAATCCTGATGATTGATGAAGAATACCTGACCTGAGTTTTTTTTCTTTGGGTCTGTTCGCTTCAGCTTATAAGCCGGCTGAAAAGCTGAAACGGCTGATTTGTTGTGAGAGAAAAACACTATTTGGTGGCTGATAAGCCGGCTGAATAAGCTGAAGCGAACAGGTCTTTTTTACTCTTTTCTTCCT
>NC_028454.1:45705124-45731325 GCF_000263155.2 Setaria italica | reverse complement strand
CGTTTCAGCTTTTCAGCCGGCTTATAAGCTGAAGGGAACAGGCCCAATCCACACGCATACACGCTAGTCGCTCCGTCCCCCACGCCAGCAGGAGATTCGTCTTGGTGTTCGTCTTGCCAAGCTTGCGTTGACTTCCGCGTCCAGGCGTTCAGGTTCAGGGATGGAGGAAATCGGCAAGAGGCGGCATCAGCACCAGCACCACTTCGTGATGGTGCACGGCGTCTGCCACGGCGCGTGGTGCTGGTACAGGGTGGCCGCGCTCCTGTCATCCGCCGGCCACCGCGTCACGGCGCTCGACATGGCCGCGTGCGGCGCCAGCCCCGGGCGCGCCGAGGAGGTGCCGTCCTTCGAGGAGTACAGCCGGCCGCTCCTCGACGCCGTGGCCGCGCTGCCGCCGGGGGAGCGAGCGGTCCTCGTCGGGCACAGCTTCGGCGGGCAGTGCCTCGCGCTCGCCATGGAGAGGTACCCGGACAGGGTCGCCGTCGCGGTCTTCGCCTCGGCCGCCATGCCTGCCTTGGGAAAGCCCATGACCTTCGTCCTTGAAGAGGTAGGCTTCAGTTACGCGGGCTCTGTTTATGGTAATAACCTACCAGGCTACCATTGCTGTGCTTACGAAAAAGCTTGAGATCGCCATTGACAACGATTGTTGCAACTATTCTATGCTAGTTCTCGCAAGAAACGGGACCAGATTTCTACATGGATTGCACATATGGGGCTAGCAGCAATCCTCAGTATCCAGTGGAGACGCTTCTGCTAGGGCCAGAGTACTTGGCCAAGAGATTGTATCAGCTCAGCTCTCCTGAGGTAGGTGACAATGGCCACTGGTTCCTGAAATGCGTATCCCTGACGAGGACGACATGTGGTTTGATCTCCTCCTTCCCTTTTCCTCTCTGGCGGTGCAATGCAGGATCTGACCTTGGCAATGGCGATGGTGAGACCATCACAGTGGTTCGCGGACGATGCAGTGCTGAAGGAGAACGTCCTAACAGCGGAGAGGTACGGTGCTGTGAGGCGGGTGTGCGTCGTCGCCGAGGACGACGCGTCGTGGTCGGCGGAGTTCCAGCGGAGGATGGCGTCGTGGAACCCCGGCACGGAAGTGAGGGGGTTGAAGGGAGCTGATCACATGCTGATGTTGTCAAAGCCAAGGGAGCTCTCAGAACTGCTTGTGGAGATAGCTGACAAATACCGTTCTGTCTATACATAAATACCTGATCGTATAGCCATCAGACAAAAATTATGAGTGTTCAAGTATGAGTGCTGGATTGTTCTTCAGAAAATTGTCACAGGAAGTTTGCATCTACGTTTTACTTAAAAAAAAAGTTTGCATCTGCTAAAGTTTAGCACCTATCACATCGGATGTTTAGATGCTAATTAGTAGTATTAAACATAGGCTAATTAAAAACTAATTGCATGGAGTGTAATTTGCGAGACGAATCTATTAAGCCTAATTAGTCCATGATTTGACAATGTGGTGCTATAGTAACCATTTGCTAATGATGGATTAATTAGCCTTAATAGATTCATCTCGCGAATTAGCATACGGGTTCTGCAATTAGTTTTATAATTAGCTCATATTTAGTCCTCCTAATTAGCATTCGAACATCCGATGTGACACTGCTAAAGTTTAGCACCTCTAAGATTATCAGATTATAAAAGCCTCAATGCATTTCTTGTGGAGAGAAAAAAAAGCTGTTACATGACCCATATGGAGTGCTCTGCTATGGTAGATTTGTGCCTTGTTGGAATTCAGGATAGATTCCGGCAAGCTTAAAATGCGTGGGGGTGCTTATATATGTATTTGCACCATATATCATCGAGGGATGTATTACAACGGATTGAACGCTGACCTATATAGCTCATTCAGTATCCTATCCTTTTTCTAAATCTCGGAGAGACAGGTACGGATGGTGCCGGTACATATACAAATGTGGATAGTCTTGATCACGAACTCGAATCAAGTGATAAGAACCCAGCATGAATAATGTCGGTCACGAATATATCTACGGATACTTATAAAAGCAACAAAGAATAGAGATTAGTCAATTATTTAGAATCTTTTAACAATTTATTTTGTAACTTTTAGCATTCGCAATGTTACGAAATATTTCTAATTTGTTTGTAATATTTATTAGAGTAATTTTTATTTTGTATTTTTTAGAATCTTTTAGTGGCGTTAGAATTTTACTTTGTTTGTTTAGGTTTATTTTGAATTTATTAGATTATTTAAATTTTAATTTAGTCTAAAATCCAAACTAGCAAAATAGTTTAGAAAAAAAGAAACTCTGCCATTTTGGGGTTGAAACCTTTCTTGGACTAAACCAAATTAAGCCTTCACAGCTATACGAATCAGATATTCAAACCAGCTATTCGGGGATTATTCGGTGGATATCAGTTGACCCACACCTTATCCGATATTCGATTTAAGTATCTATATTCATATCCGATATTCAACAAAACACCCAAGTATATGTGTTTAACTCATTACTCCCTCTGTTTATTTTTTGTAAAGTGTGATATGCCATCGTACGGTGTCCCAAATTATGTTTTGAACCATTAATTTATCTTATATTATATTATTTATGGTTACAAACTTGTAATAATTAGAGAGTACATTTGATTACAAATTCAACCATTTCAATTTTACATCATAAAATAAAAAAAATATTGGTTAAATTATTCGTAAAAAATAGAAAAGTTTAAATGCGCATGCCTTGGGGAGTATCCGTCCTGTTTTTACTTTTGGTAAGAGGAGTGCTGCCATTGTGTTGCGAAAGCATAAGCATCGTCTCGACGCAGGATAAAAGAAGTGGTCCTTGTTGTGACAGATCTGATCCATGCTTCTGTCCAGTACAGATCACCGGTTAGCTTGCGTTGACATCCTCGTCCATGAGCTAAGGGATGGATGAGAGCGGCAAGAAGCGTCGTCACCACTTCGTGCTGGTGCACGGTCTCTGCCACGGCGCGTGGTGCTGGTACAAGGTGGCCACCGCACTGGAATCCGCCGGCCACCGCGTGACCGCGCTCGACCTGCCCGCGTGCGGCGCCAGCTCCCTGCGCGCCGACGAGGTGCGCTCGTTCGAGGAGTACTCCCGGCCGCTGCTCCGCGCCGTGGCCGCCGCGCCGCCGGGGGAGAAGGTCGTCCTCGTCGGCCACAGCTTCGGCGGGCACAACCTCGCGCTCGCCATGGAGGCGCACCCGGAGAAGGTCGCCGTCGCCGTCTTCGTCTCCGCGCCCATGCCGGTCGCCGGCCGGCCCATGTCAGCGGTCTTGGAACAGGTTCAGCTTGATTTCTGCTTTCTGATTTGGGTAGACAAACAAGTATCAAGGACCTCTAATAAAGGGGAAAAAATAAAAAATACAATCGATTCTTATCCCAAGCACTCTGTTCTTTGATGATCCATAAATATTAGCATCTACAAGGAGATTCTGCACCGGATTCCTTCCTGGATTGCACATTTGGAATCCTGGAGAGAGGCTCGGAGAATCCAGCGGAGACATTCCTCGTTGGCCCAGAGTGGTTGTCACAGAGGATGTATCAGCTCAGCCCTCCAGAGGTAACACAAACACAAAGTCACATCCACATCTGGTCAAGAACTCCTCGTCAGTGCTTAGCTTAGCAACTATGAAGTTAACCATGGACGACGACGGGTGCTGACAGTTGCTGTGGTGACGCTTTGGCAAATTGCAACTAATGCAGGACTTGACACTAGCCAGAATGCTGGTTAGGCCGGCGCAGATGTTCCTCGGAGACGAGGCCATGACCGGGGAGAAGGTTCTGACGGAGGGCAGGTACGGCGCGGTGAGCCGGGTGTTTGTGGTCACCGAGGAAGACAAGACGTGGCCGGCGGAGGAACAGCGGCGGGCGGCGGCTTCCTGCGGCCCTGGCGTGGAGGTGAGAGCGATCGGTGGAGCCGATCACGTGCCCATGTTCTCCAAGCCGGCGGAGCTCGCCCAGCTCATCATGGAAGTAGCTGACAAGTACAGTTGATCGAGGAAGCGTCAAGTATTGCGCCTTTTGAAGAACTAGCAACAATGGACTCTTGTTTCATACTCCTACTGTCCTACGTAGGCAAAACCATTTATAACGGTGCCATCTCATGCTCGGATCCTAAGGCATTTTTATATGAATCTTGTGAGAGTAATTTCAAGAAGAGCGAGAGCAAGAAAAATGTTATTCTCCTTAAAAAAATACCCCTTCAAAAAAAAGAAAATATTATTTAAAAAAAAATAAAAAAACTGGTAAGCTTAGGAGGTATTTGGATCTTTAGTTCGGACTAAAATTCATATCACATCGAATATTCGGAGACTAATTAGTAGAATTAAACATGAGCTAATTATAAGACTAATTACACAGATGGAGGAGGCTAATTCGCGAGACGAATCTATTAAGCCTAATTAATCCATGTTAATAATGAACTAATTAGGCTTAATATATTCCTCTCGTGAATTAATCTTTACCTATGCAATTAGTTTTGTAATTAATCTATATTTCATACTTCTAATTAGTATCTAAATATTTAATGTGATAGGAATTCTATGAGCCCAACAACCAAACACCCCTTAATCATGTTCGACATCTATGCCACATCTACCAACTCACAACAAAGACAGGTCACCCGCCTTTTAAAAAAATTAATAATAAAAAAGTCGGCTGCCTGTAAGCTGTAACCTGTCAACATTCGTCACCAAAGCACTCAAAGAAAAGAACAAAAAAGAAAGGAAGAAAGAGATTACATTAAGTATAGCTTTATCTTTTCATTGGCAAATAAAGAATTCACTCCACCTATCCTCCTCTTCTTCCTCCGACCAGAGTGCTCTTGCAAGCAAGTCGTCCTGATCCCTCTAACCGCAGAGATCATGGAGAGCGCCAAGAAGCAGCAGCAGCAGCGCCACCACTTCGTGCTGGTGCACGGCGCCTGCCACGGCGCGTGGAGCTGGTACAAGGTGGCCACCGCCCTGTCCTCCGCCGGCCACCGCGTCACGGCGCTGGACATGGCCGGTTGCGGCGCCAGACCCGAGCGCGCCGAGGAGGTGTCGTCCTTCGAGGAGTACAGCCGGCCGCTGCTGGACGCCGTGGCCGCGCTACCGGCCGGGGAGAAGGCGGTCCTCGTCGGCCACAGCTTCGGCGGGCGAAGCCTCGCGCTTGCCATGGAAAGGTTCCCGGACAGGATCGCCGTCGCGGTGTTCGTGTCGGCCGCCATACCCGCCGCCGGGAAGCCCATGACGCTCGTCTTCCAACAGGTAACAAAATGAAAATTATCCAGTTTCAATTCGTCAAAAAGGACCGGAAGATGCAAATTCCACTGATTAACCATGACTGCCTGCCTGTACTCTGTAGTTTTCGCAAGAACAGCGGGCAGCGGATTTCTACATGGACTGCAAAATCGAAACCAGCGGCGATCCCCAGCATCCCGTGGAGACGATTCGGTACGGACCACGGTACTTGGAGCAGAGATTGTATCAGCTCAGCCCCCCTGAGGTAGGTAACAATGGCCACTCGCTCGACATGACCCGTTCCTGCAGATGATCTAGTCACCATTGAGCTTCTTCCTCTGATGGCGTGCGTGATGCAGGATCTGACCCTGGCGAAGGCGGCGACGAGGCCGTCGCGGCGGTTCCTGAACGACGCGACGATGAACGGGGCCATCCTTACGGCGGAGCGGTACGGCGCGGTGAGGCGGGTGTGCGTCGTCGCCGAGGACGACGCGATGCTTTCGGCGGAGTTCCAGCGGCGGATGGCGTCGTGGAACCCCGGCACGGAGGTGAGGGGGCTGCCGGGTGCGGATCACATGCCGATGCTGTCAAAGCCGGAGGAGCTCTCGGAAATGCTAATGGAGGTGGCCGACAAGTACAGGTGAGATAAATTTAGCATATATCCCTTTGCAAAATCTGATCATTTTGCCATTGTGCAGAATGGCGTTCAAGTATGAATGCTAAATCGCCGTGCAGATAAATTGCTGTTTATTCAGACATTGTTGGAGTACAGGAAACTTCAGACACGGTCGTTAACAAGAACAACTATGTAATAAGTTTCTCCTAGTAAATCTCTAGGTGAAGTATACAGATTCGCTAGCGAGTACTTGCAGTTTGACACATCCTACGACGTTGAGCTGCAAAATGACACTGGAGAACCGATTGCGAAAGCATCATGAGAGCATCTACAGGAAAAAAAATATTACCCCAAGTCCCCAACAATTAACACTTAACATAATCTTCTGAGTACAAGTCTATCGTCGGAGCAAAGAAACTGCTGCGAGTCTCAGTGTCTCACTTGCCAGTAGCCACCACAAAGAAACCTAACACTATTCAGTTCAGGCTACAACTACAGCTACAACTACCGTTCGCCTAAAAGAGTCGTGAAAATTGGAGCACAGTGGGTCGATCTGGATCATCATCATGGCTGAACTCGAGGATATCCTTCTGCAGCTCCGGGTCCAGGTGCTTGGTCACGTTCCCCCGGCACAGCGGGCACGTCGGCTTCTTACGGAACCACTTGGAGATGCACCGGCGGTGGAAGGCGTGCGCGCACCCCGGCAGCTCCACGGGCACGCCCTTCCCCGCCGCCGCAGCCTCCTCGTGCAACACCTCCAAGCAGATGCTGCACCCATCGTCCTTCCCCTCCGTCGCCGGCGGCGCCCCCCTGCATGCCGTCATAAGCACCCGGGGCGCGCTGTACCTGATATGGCGGTCCACCGCCAGCTCCACAACGGCGGCAGAGCGGCTGCCCTCGTCGAGGCCCCGCGCCAGGTCGGCGAGCTGCGGCACGACGTCCTCGGGCAGGATGGCCTCCCACTCGTCGTCGGTGAGGTCGAGGTCCCGTAGAGGCCGGATCGCCCTCAGCAGCAGCCGCATCACGTCGCGGACGCTGTCCTCGTCGACCAGGACGTCCCTGGGCACGGCGGCGACGAAGCTCGCCTCGGCGCCGGACCCGCGGTAGACGTACACCTGTCTCTGCCCGCGCCCGCGCCCGGCGCGGATGTACTTGGTCACGTGGCACCTCAGCTGCACAGCGAGCTCGGGCTCGCCGCCGCCGCTCGGCTCGGTCTGCGGGGTCGTGTGGAGGAATGTAGTGCTGGCCTCGACTCGACGCGTGATCAGGGACGACCCGTTCTTCCCCTGCGACTCCATGGCTGATCGATCGACGCCGGCCGGAGGCAACGGCGACGTACGGCCGATCGAATTGTTAGCTAGCGAGATGCGAGTTGCTCGAGTTTCTTTGCTGTATGTATCCGCGCCACATATGTATATCCAGCTCGCACCTCGCAGCGGCGTTCGGACTCACCTCCGAGACGGGCTTCCCATAGCAGATGGATTTGAAATTCCGAGTCGACACTACCTAGGACTAAGCTCGCGGCCTATTTGTCCGCGGGCCACATTGTTATAAGTAACTGGGCCGGTCTATGGTCAGCCCAGTTCGCGATCAAATTGCAAAAAAAAAAGTAGAAGGCTTTGCTACTACAATGGCCTCATTGGAGTCCACCCAAAAAAAAAAACAATGGCGTCACTGTCATTGCAACACAGAGACGCAAACAATGGCCGTTGTTCCCCAAGCACAAATGGTCCAAGTCAAACCACATTGCTACTTCCTCTGCTGTGACATTGCAACGCAGAATCTGACACACTGGCAGTGGCGATGGTGAGGCCGGCGATCACGACGGTTGTTTAGAGTGCGCATCGGATACCCACGAGCCTGCACCAACACGCTCAGATTTATCGAAACTCACAATAATAAGTTTTTAGCCTAACTCAATCCGAAAAACTAGTCTAACAGGTGAGAAACTGGTCTCACCTATGTATGGTACTCCTCCACCATCAATTTCCGATGCGGGATTAAACCAAACAATCTCCCCAGTCACACATCAGGTCCAACTCTTCCATCACATATAATCCATGTGATCTCTCGAAGACGTTATCCCAGACCCCGAGTCCAGCTCTCCAATCACAACACAACCCGTGTGACCCTTCGAAGACGTACACGGGCTCCCCCGTCACCATGTTATCCAGAGATGTTCCAGATTTCCGACCTTTTAGCCCCTATATCAATTGTTAGAAAATTAGCCCTCGCGGCGATGAGCCGCCCACTGATCTCCACCAACGGAAGCAACGATTGGATATACCGAAATGAACTTGCACAATCACATGCGATAATGGAGATACGATTTTTATTGACGAGATTCAACCGAAGCCTGCATCCTGGGGCATGATCACGGACGCTCCTCCCCAATACCGCAACACCGATCGCTCCGAGGTCCTGGCGTCATGCTGTCTCCCCTGCGAGCCTATCACTATGTCATCATGGTTACAACAGCAGCCCTCCTCTCATATTTACGAGGAAGCTCGAGTTACAGAGTATGACACAGATTCTACCATATACTGCTAAATACAGCTCAAGTCCTGTCGTAACCGGACTCATATAAATATTCAACACAACATGTAAACAGTCCCTAAACGGCAGGATGGTAATGAAGGTCCTGACAGTACGGCGCGGCGACGCCTGTCGTCGTCGTTCGTCGACGAGGACGACGCGTCGTGGTCGGCCAGAGAGGGTTGCACGGAGCTGATCACATGGCTACCATTTAAACGGTTAGAGGGTGCCCAATTTTATCGTTCAGAAAAATGGTAACAGAAATTTGGATTGAGATAGTGAAATAAGATTAGATTCTCTAACCAATGCATGCAGAAGAAAATTTTAGACATGATTGTAATTTGTGACAACGACATTATTTTACTTTTCTCCTAGTCTCTATAAACGAGGCCACGATATCTAGTGCTTGAGGAAGTTACAAGCTACTGAAAAGAAAAAACGCTCAGGGGTACAAAACTGCCCGCCTGCTGTATCAAACATAGTTCACTAGGCTGAAGGAATCCGCCATTGCAAAGAACTCTTCCTGGACTGCTTTCCATGCCGACTCCGGTGCTTGCGCATTCATGGTGTAAAGCTTGCCGTCCTTCGCGCAGCAGACAGCAACATTGTGTCGTCGGAAAGAAGGGCTCTCGACTCGGAACTCTAGCTTGTAGTATTTGACATTCTCCGCATCTTCTCTCAAGGCTGCGTCGATAAGAGTAGCGTTTATATCTGGACTTCGCCTTGTCCTCGCAATCCTTCTGAGCACCACTTCCCCCACATCTTTCGGACCACCAAAAGCCTCAATCCTGTATGAAACAGTTCGGTTGCTTCTTTAGCCGCAACTAATCACCAAAAGTCAGCATGCTTGGCAAATTTTTCAGACAAGCTTAAGTGATGTTTTATTCTCGAACATAAGTGATCTTTTTTTAACTTTTGTGTCATGCTGATTGCCGTATGCAAACTCAAAGTTTAGGCCAAACACTGTTTGGATGTGCTATTACTAAAATTTAGCAAGTGCTAAAGTTTAGCCTATCTAAAGTTTAGCACTTCCACCCATTAGCACTCTCGTTTGGAGACATGGCTAATGGATAGCGCTAAAATGCATGAAATGTCACTTTTACCCCTTTTATCTCCTCACCTCCCCTTCACTCTTCCCCTTTTGTCTTTTCTCAAGCCATTAGCACCCATTAGCTCCTCCCCTCAAGCCATTAGCACCCATTAGCTCCTCCCCACCAGCTAATGCTTTTTGCATTTTTGAGTGTGGGCTAAAGTTTAGCCCTACCATTTGGATGGGCTAATGCGTAAAGGTGCTAAACTTTAGCACTTTCATCTGGATCCAAACATGCCCTAAATAAGCTTTGGAGAAGCAAACTGCAAGTGAGAAATTAAGTGTACTTACGAGAAGTCTTGAGGTACAGGTGAAACAATGACACTGACATTGAGCTCCCCATTGGATCCCGGGGGCCCAAATGCTGCCACGGGCTCACTAATGTTCCGAGGTCTAGACAATCTCCCATTTTTCAGGGGTGGAGGATCTAGTGATCTCTGCAATTCTGCTTTCTTCGCTTCCCTGTATAGTAGAGTCTGATCTCCTACCCAACTTGATGGATAGATGAATTCTGCATATTTCCAGAGACCTCACAGTTAATACACCATACATTGAGAGATGCATACTGAAACCTCGAATGAAATATCCTGTTGCTTATAGATACACACTTCACTTAACTCTTCTTCGTAGCACCAGTTTTTAATATAAATATTTTTCTAAAAAAATATCACGCTTACGGTAATTTGTTCCTCAAGGGAAAACATGTAGCCTAAAAAAATCCTTAAACCATTATCTAGTTGGGAATCAGCCACCAGATGCCAGCAATGATCAGTTGTGATTACATGGAGCCTAGGTGGTATGCCATTCCTGGCCCTAAATGTGGCACAAGATAGCCCGTGATCCACACATACAAACCCCATTGGAGGCATGGCATGCAGGTTGGATGTAGTAACTAGCAGCATCAGGGACCACTTTTTTTTGTAGCCACTCGTACTTGTGGCCACATTGGAATATAAGAAAACGTACAAACCAGAGGTGACCAGGTTTTCTTAGTTTAATAACTTGTTCACATTTGAACGGAAAAACATGAAGACAGAGGAAAATTGGAGGCCTCAGTGCCAAAATTGTTTTGATTCTTGATTCAGGAACAGTTAGAAGCATATGTTATATTTCTCTATGTCTACTCTCCATTCAATTGCTATGAAGAAACTAAAGTTCCAAAACAAGTGAAATAAGGTAATTAGAAAAACTAATTCACCTTCAGTCTGATTAGCAATTAAGTAAAGGTGATTTAGGATCTGTATACTTTTTTTCTCCACTTAATTTCTGTGGGTGGGATGTGCACACCAACCATCCCTATTTCTGTATATTTTGGTGGGGCGCAAAGTTGCTACTTGACAACAACGTGCACACGCAGGGATACCTCGAATTAATTATGACCTCAGATTTTTTTTCTCCTGTCTGACATTGCACCTTTTTTTTGGCCCCCATTTACAATCTATCATTTATCAAGCACTATAAACATGCATGATGTTGAACAAAAAATGACATTCCAATGAACTCTTCGCTGTGTGAATGGGTGATCGGTACCCACTAGGCCAGGTCACCATGAATCATGTTGATTTAGTGAAGTGCAAACCCCAGTTGACCGATAGACAGCTAGTAGGTCTTTCATTTTTGAAACATAATTGGAGCTGTTAGCATCTTAGCATTAAGAAACGGTAACCTAACGAGGAAAAAAACGTTTTGAAATTAGCTCAATGTGACTCACGAGGAAAGAGACCGGCAACAATTCAAGGCGTTGCACTGTTGTTGTTGACGAGTACGTACCAATAGCACTGGGCAATCAAGCCAATCAAGCAAAGATTGAACGCCTCATCTCATCTAGGTACAACAATTGCACGCGATAAATCACCCCCTCGATTCAATTCAAGGCACTCTGGCTTTAAAAAAAAAAAGGTTCAAGGCACTCCTCCGAAATGAAATCAAGTCAAGCGAGCATGATGGAACGCCTCATCCAGGCACAACAATTGCGCGCGCGCAATCCATCACCCTCCAATTCAAGGCACTCTTATATCAGAATGAAACCATGTAGCAGTGCAGGTACAGCACACGCAGATGCCAATTGCCGAGCTGAAAGGAAGGGGGATGGGGGAGGAGGAGCGGGCGAGAGATGGGCGCGCTTACCGAACCCATTGTCGGAGTCGAGGCAGCGGGAGAAGCCGCCGACGGGGTAGAGCACGTCGAGGCGGAGCGACCTGCCGAGCTCCGGCGACAGGCCGAGGAGGAAGCTGGTGACGCCGCCGAAGTTGGCCCCCACCGCCGCGGCCGCCGCCGTGGTGGCCCCCACCACCAGCCGCCTCCGGAACACCGCTGCCAGCGCCGCGAACTCCTGCGCCGGCGATGAGCACCGTATCCCGCCGCGCCGCAGCCGCCACCTCTCCCCCTGCCCCCTGCCGCGCCAGGGTGCCCCGCGGTGGTGGTGGTGGTGGGTGTGCCTCGCCACGGCCGCCGTGGCCATCGCGGGGGAGCGACCGGAACGGACACGGCTCGGCTCGGCTGGTCTGGCCGACCCCCCTCGCTCGCTGCCTGCTTCTGCTTACGGGACGCGGGGGGAGCGGGCAGAGGAGAGGAGGTATCTGCCGCCGCGTGGAGTGGTGGTGCCGCGCGCCGACCCAGCATGTGTTTTTTTCGCGTTCTCTGGAGGCGGTGTGGGTGGGTGGACTGGTGGAGCGTGTGCGCCGACCAGCGGCAGCCGCCAGCCGAGCGACCGACCTACGAATGGGATGCGTGTCTGACTGCCCATCATATGCGTGCGCAAATGCTCTCCGCCTCCGAGGCTCGACTACGTTCCGAGTGAACGGCTGTCGGGGTCCCGCTCTCTCTTTCGGAGACAGGTTCGTTTTTGTGTTAAAAAAGGCTGGAAAATCAGTTTGTTTGAGTTCATTTTTGTTTCGAAAAAAGAAACTTAACAGCCTGGTACGTACCAGAAAGATGCCAGTCAATTCTCCTCAATCAGATTTTTCTCTAAATGGGAAAGACTTTTCTCGAGAGAGCACGTGGCAAGAAAAGAAAGCATATAGCAGAAAGCAACTAGGAACCAACTCTGCCTCCTTTTCTTTTCTAACGAAGAAACTCACATACATCTAAAGAGACTTCAGGTAATTGGAGCCGTCGCTTGTCACTTTTGCGTTATTCGTTTCTTTTACTTCTTCTTTCCCCCATCCACCAACTAAATGGATACATTTTTCTTCTGCGACAAAACTTGATTGATACATAACCTATGGCTTTTCTCAATGGCCTTTGTGCAATCACAAAGCCCAATGTAACGAATCAAACAGGCCTAACATCAAATGAAAGAAAATCTCCCAAGAACCGCCTCCAGGACCCAGCTAATATACAACTCTTGCTATCTCCTCCAGTGCTGATCATACGATCTTCGACCATCACTCGGGTTGTAAGCATCTTGCTTCCCCAGGTTCCATTGCCTCGATGCCTCCGGGTTCTGGCCCTGCTGGCCCGAATTCCAAGACCTCGAGGATTCAACATTGTAGCTTTGAGGCTCATACGATCTTCGACCATCACTCGGGTTGTAAGCATCTTGCTTCCCCAGGTTCCATTGCCTCGATCCCTCCGGGTTCTGGCCCTGTTGGCCCAAATTCCAAGACCTCGAGGATTCAACATTGTAGCTTTTAGGCTCGGAGCTCCACTGCCTTGACGGCTCAGCAGAGGTGTAGCTCTGACGCGCTGAACTCCATTGCCTTGAGGGTTCAGCAGAGGTGTAGCCTTGTTGTGCAGAACGCCATTGCCTTGAAGGCTCAGGATTGTAGCTCTGCTGTCCTTGCCCAGCACTCCAGCGTGTTAAGGGCTGTTGATTATAACCTTGTGTACCACCATAGTCCCGGCCAGCACCAGGATCAGGTGACCTTGAGTGTCGCTGGTGGCTGTCCCGCGCCATTGCTTGGTACTCAACCACAGGACGGCTGTAACCATTTCTGTCCAGTCCGTGCCCTGTCAGAACAGTACGCGACGAGGCTGCCGCAGAACCATAAGCATTGTATGCACTGTGCGTACTTTGATCACCGTAAGCATTCTGGTTAGCATATGGCACTGTGCTTGCAGATGCAGTATTACATGAATTAGTTGTGCGGGCAGCCCATGGATCAGCTGTTGCATTTCGTCCAGTGTTGGTGACATGAGCAGCGTTAGATTGCCAAGGGAGTGTTGTATAAGATGCATTAGGCTCAGGCAATGACGAATGTGCTACAGCAGGGTTTGGGACACTCTGTAGTCCATGGGTTGATTTGTTCACCGCTGCTTGCTGATGCAAGGACATAGCAACAGGATCAGATGCCAAAGCATATTGCTGGGCATGCTGATGTACTGAAGCTCTACTCAGATGGTTATTCACAGGAGAAACATGTTGAACTGGCGGATTTACGGAGACCGCCAACTGTGGTAGAGATGGGACGTTAGCTTGAATCTGTGCCGGTAAAACCGAAACTGAAGCATAAGGTTGTGAGGGTAACGAACTCATAACATTTGAGAAGCTTTGCTGCACGGTATTTGCAATAGGAGGTGTATTCCCCCGGTTTGACAAAGGTGGCTGCTGCAAGTTTGGAGCCCTCGCCTGTGTTGGGTGTTCTGGTCCCCAGACAGCCTGCCAAAGAATACCATATGAATAACAGAAAACAGAAATAACACTGGATAACATGAAAAGCCAGCAGACAAACCCTTGCTGTCTGGTCCGATGGAGTTGGTGATGGAAGTGAAGCAGGAATTGGTTCTGGCTCTGGCTCTTTTGGAGCCCCAGCACCATTCCCCAGAGTGTTAACCAGCTCCGAGAGTCCAAGGCCAGTCCGCTTCAATGTATCCAGAAGAGCAACAGTCTGCTCGCTGGACACATCCTCCCCATTGTTAGATGTTAAAGCAAAGACAAGCTGCGGATTCTTGAGTAGCACCGTAAGCAACTCAAGATCTGGCTCAGGATCTTCCCCGTTAGCACCATCAGCAACTGCAACAGATGTTGCGGTAGATCCAATTTGCTTGTCCTTGACAGGAGCGGCTGCATTAGGAGCTGCACCCACACTATCCATTTCCATGGTGTCAGCATCTGGCGCCTGGTCAATTGGAATTTCTGGGGTCAAGCTGTCGTCAAAGTCCATTTCCAGATCCCATGGATCCTTTGGATTCAATGGGATGTCCTTCTGACTTGCATAAAAGGTTTCCTTTTCACGCCGGTTTCTCTGTGTTTGAACCTCCAGCTCCTTGCTGTTGTCACCAGCACTCACACTCCACGAAGGGTCTATCCAAACCGCTGCAACAAAGCCAGTATTGGGGAAGTCAACCTTTTAGCAAAATCTCGAAAAAGAACATATGGATTTGTAAGCTAAAACTTTTAAAACTCTGCAATAGGTAGCATACAGTTGGATGTGCCGCAAAGTTTCTACTCCCTCCGTCCCAAATTGTAGGTCGTTTTGGCTTTTCTAGGTGCATAGTTTTTGCTATGCACCTAAATATAGTGTACGTCTAAATGCATACAAATAGAAAAGCCAAAACAACCTACAATTTGAAACGGAGGGAGTAGCGTTTAAACTTGATTTCTCAGAACTCATTATCACAATAGTCAGTACATAGCTTTCTTATGCTGGGTTTGATAAAAAGGATTTCAAGTTTTTTCTATGAGATAATAGCTTTTGTAATTTCTGTATTTCGAATTTACTGTATGCCTCCCTGATAGTGGTCGAATGAACAGTAGCATACATCACAGAACAGAGCTTCACATTATCCTGGGTAGTCTTTTTCCCATATACAATAAGAATTAGTAATGGAAGAGGATCCCAGGAAATTTGGCCACGGCTTCAGATGTAGAGATAAATAGGCCTACCACAAATAATGCAACTATAGCCCCTGGTCAAACAATGTATTTGATACTTAAGAAACAAGGAAATATGGCAATCCATGGAATCAACATTGGATTTGCTAGTCCAACTATTAACTACAATACTGTGTACACAACTAATCTCCAATGTACTCAGCATGGAAGGAACGCAGGCCATTCCAATGTGCTAACTCCCAGAAAATGAACATGAACTGTCAGGAACTCATTCTCCATGAAGTAATCAAGTGGAGCCCACATTGTCAATGCTCTTTGAGCAAACGAATTTACACTAGTGCAAAGCACGACTGTATGTGGAGGAATGTCGGGCATTCTTTGATGAATAAAAATTTTACGAATTCAGTTTTTCCTCGTTGATGGACTATAATTTAATGAACTTGCTTGTGGAGGAATGTTATGTGTCCTATGATGAACCATTTATGTACAAAAAAGGAAAATTGCGCTGTCATTGTGCTTTTGCAGATCTGCAAGCGCTGAAAACCCCGCTGTTTAGCGTCGGAGCGTGCACAATCACTGTGGACTTGCAAACCTTCCAAGTTCCAAAAGAACCACGACACATCTTTGTTTGAGGATACACTGTACATAAACGTAGTTGCTAATCTCTCATGCCAATCCTGAAAGCTGTACTGCCATCCACTGTTCTTTCAAAAGTTCTGACACTTTACCGTTCTGAATCAGTTAAGTGGACACAACCTCAAGTCTGAACCAAATATGGATGGCTGCTTAACCAGCCTTACAATAAATTTTGTTTCATTACCAGTCTTTTTAGGGCCAAAACATGTCAAGTTAACCGTTTATCTTAGATGAGTTGCTTATGGCATTAGGCAACATACACTGCATGCGCAGGACTAGGCAAAAGGAACTAACTTCCACATTCTTTAATATTAAGGTCCGTTGAGGTGTATTGTTTCCATTTTGACTGAAACGGGACTGACCTGAAGAACAATACCTAAGATATGTATTGCACAGAGGCTTGGACTGGACAGCATGCTTAGTTGAACAATATTCTGTACAACTTTACTTGTACTCATTGTCCAATAAGCAGCTCAGAGCTATTCAACATTCAATAAAATAGCAAATGGAGGAGCACAAAGCAAAAATATACCTGGTGGTATCCGCCAAGGAACTCTCTTGGAATCCAACTTCTCTACAACATTTTTTGGGGAACCTATATTTAACTTCAATCCATTTGAGATTTCTGGCTTATCAGGCTGAGGAACCGTACTTTGTTTAGAAGTTGATGTGCTTGGGTCAACAGGTTGTGCAGTTGATGATGTGCTTGCGTCAAAAGGTTGTGCAGTTGATCTAATGGGGTCTCTGGGCACAGGCAATACATTTGAATTGACTAATCCAGAAGTTTTTGGTGTTTCCATTGCTTGTGATTTATCACTCGCTTTACTTGAGTCAACCTTGCCATACTTCTCCTGCATGAACATGGCACGCATCTTTGCTTTTTGAATATCATCTGCAGATAGCGGTCTGCTATTGTTTGTAGAGTTCCTGGCAGAATTAACATTCTTCACCGCAGCTTTCTTATTTGGATGTTCTACAAGTAGAACTTTCCTTTTTTGTTTGGATTCTGGAAATAGATAAGGAGATTCACTAAGGGAGTTTGAGCTACAGTAGATAGCCAGATAAGTGAAATGATGAATGAACAAATCAACAGGCATAATTTTTTACTATTCTTCACAATACATGCAGGTAATAATATAACAAAATCTATGTAGCCTCACCAAGAAGGACTTAAAAATAAACAACTATTCAATTTAGCAAAACCTTCGTTGACTAAACACAATTGAAAGTTAAAGAAAAATGCAATTTACAGTTTACCTAAAGAATTCTTTTGTATAAAATGTGTAAAACACTGCTAAGCTACCATTAAAAAACATTAAAATCTTAGTACAGAATAGTAAAACATGCAAGTTATTTGCTTCAGATAAGTTGTACGTGCTTGGATGTTGTAGATGAAATCAACATTCTTTAATAGCCTTAAGTTAATATACGGAATGATATTTAGTTAAAGAGAAGCAAAACTAAGTAGACCTCAACTTATATTTAGACAAAGGATACTTGTTTGCATAGCACTCCTTTTATTCGTCTCATCAGCAGAAGCAGTGAGAAGCATTTGTGTCTTTCTGGGCTCAGGCTTACTGCAAAATGACACAGAAACCAAGTCAAACTACAGTATATAAGTAAATCATTTAGCTCTACAGCAATTTAATAGTGCTCAATGCAGAGACCATATAGGAAAAGTACCTGCTCTCATTTGCACCATCAGTCAAGGCAAGTACCTCCTCCTGTTAAGAGCACAAAAGTTAATCTTGCAAATAAGTTACTCTTCTGACATATATGCTGTCACTTATAGATACTTACGGTAATATCAACTTCGGATTTCCAAGACTCGTCACGTAAAATTTCACTTATCCTGCAAAGAAAATATAAAACTATAGTTTGCTCCTTCAAACAAGAGGTGAAAACAAACAACATGAATTAACAGCACTTCAGTGTTACAATGTGAGATAGGTGAAACCTTTGTTTGCATATTAAGTCCTTCTGAGGTTTCTTCAATGCCTGGCTCCTTACAAGCACTTTGCTCAATCTGGAGAGGAGGTTCCTGGCCTTGCTTGATATGTCTGATCTTGGAATAAGATAAGTTCTAATAATGAGGCCAAAGAAACAAGAAAAATCTATATACACGGAACTTAATACAATGTTGCTGCAGAATAGGAAATGGAAACAAAAGATAGAACAGTAACATTAGATAATATTCTGATGGGAACTGTACAAAACAATAGAAACACTGAGCTTTTTTTCCACTTTATAATTAAAAGGCTCATATTACAACCTTGAGGTGTTTTTAGTAGATTTCCTATTTTGCCAGTTTAATGGGATCAATGATTTGAAATCAACAATTCAAAAATATCACATGCAAGGGTGCAAATCAACATCTTTCTATCCTAGAAGATCACGTTTCCAAATAATAATAAAGGAAAAAACATTATACAATATGCGCAAAACATAGAAGCCTTGTGGTAAGTTATACACACCTGGTGTCCTATAAAACCGAAGCCTGTTAATAGTTTGCAGCACAACTGACATGTGGGCTGGCAAAGCCTTGTGTAAGGGGAGGTGGAGAAGCACCTGCACCAGTAAGAATAGTCATTTTTTTTACATATCACCAATAAGTAGATGGTCATGATGTTCACTTATGAAAAATATAAGAACCTTGAAGATGACCAGAATAACTGATGTTTGCTCTTCGTTTGCTGCTAGACTCAACCAGGTTGACATAATGGTTAAACCACCCATTGTAACGAACCTGAATGGTTATTGAAAAGGTAAAGCCAAGCGCAATTATGATCATTCAAAGCTCAGTAGATACTAAAGAGCTAATATCTTACCAACTCAGAACAGTAACATTATTTATTTGGAGAATCCATTCCATCAATTTGACCTGTCCAGAGAATGTTTCCTCCTTCCGCATTAGAGCAAAGATACTCTCCAAGAACTTCTTATCTTCTGACTCAACACCAGGATGGACTTCCTCTTGCTTAATTTCCTTTCGAACAGAGTCTGGACTAATCTTAGCATCAGTTGGTTGCACAACCATTGTCCCAGATGGCATTACAGGGGCTGCAAAGTACTGCTGAGCCGTTGCCTGTTGCAAAGAGTTTTGGAAGGCCTCCATAGGCTGCAAACAGCTTTGTGAGAGCTCCATTGGTTGCGAAGAGACTTGAGGGACATCCATTGGTTGGGAAGAGCTTCGTGGGACCACTGGTTCTAAGGTTCTCAGAGGTTCGACAACCTCTGCATGTGCCTCTATGTCAAGAGGTATCTGCTCAGTGCTCATGGAGAATGCATTGTCAAGCTCCTTTGGTGCTTCTACTCTCAGTGCCTTTTCTTGAGACAGTCGAACAAATTTTCTTACTCGTGATTTTTGACATGTAAAGAACTCCCTAACCTAAAATTTATAAAGTTACAGGTTTTTAGATGAGAAAATTAAGAAAATAAAATTGAAAAAAAAAAGAAACAAGGCATAAATCAGCTACATGTAACAAAAAGTAAGAATGAAACCAAGCACAGTTGACTAATCCAAATATAGCAGAAAAGAAGAAAGAAAAATATAGTCCACCTTCTAGACTAAAAAATACAAAGGATAAGACATAATTCTGTTTAAACCGGTTCTATAGAAACTGCTCACTTGTTACAATGTTATTTTTCAAATGTTAAAACAAGTTTACGAGGGCACACAAAAAAGCATAAAGTACATAACAATATCCCATGTGAAATGAGGAGCAGACCTGAGTAACAGTAACCCCACAGAGTAAACTAATTTCCCGGGTTTCTTTTTTGCCAATAGTATCCTTCAAAGCGAAAAGTGACTGCATGCACTTCACTGCTTTTGGATTCAACAAATCCCTTGGCCTTTTACCTGCAAAGCTGACACTCTTCAGCAATCACGTTCGAATTAATAGAAATTTGTTCATGTCATTTGGTCAATATCCTATACTAAGACATCCACCACATATACTGTAACAATGCGAATTCAATTGACATAGACAAACTCACCTATCTTGATAGACAATGCACCAGCTGCCTGCAAGAACCAATCAAATGCAACATGAGTCCATGGCTGAACCAGAATAATTTAACTGGAAAAAAAACAATAATGAGGACTCATGGACATGCAGCGTGTTCAAAGGCTATAGAAAGCTAATGACACAGAAAGATGGTGAAACATGGAAGAAGCAGAATGTACAGCCAACAATCTTCAAAATATATCTTCAGTGTCCACTCAAAAGTTCATCTTTCGGTACTCATAATTCACAACACTTTTGACATTCACATCCATAACAATGCACGATACAACAAAGTTAATAATGTTTCAAAGATATCTGCAGCTACACCAAGCCTTCCATTCCTAAATAAATGTAGTTTGAACATTGTTGCAGTCAACAATAGAACTTTGCTATCAATTTGTACAATAACATGCTTTCAGAAGAATCAAAATGTAACATTACGGATGTACTAGGATCTAAATACTAGATGAAATATATCAAGAGTTCTAGTTCTACCCTGCTATCTACAAGCGCAAATAATCCCCGGACGCAATCACATGCTGCTTCACCAAAAGTCACCCAACCCAAAGCACGCAATGGGCGAAAAGTAACAGCAGCAGGGGTTAGAAACGACACCAGCTCACCATCTCCTGGGCGAGGGGGTTGACGCCGGTGAGGCGGCACTGGGCGACAACGAGGCGCTGGAGCTGGTCCACCTGCTCGTGCAGCATCTCCTGCTGCGCGGCGACCATCGCCGGGATCGAGCCCGCGCCGGCCCCGAAGCCCGCCTCGGCGAGGGCTCCGGCCGCGGGCTTGAAGGGGACGAGCTCCATAGCCCCACCGGGGGGCTGGGCATCAGGTTGCCGCCTCCGCCTCTGCCCTCTTCGACGTCGTGGCTGGAGGAGGTCGGCACGGCGGTGGGGTTAGGGTTTGGAGGTGGGCCGCGAGGGCCGAAGAGGAGGAAGGAGATGGGGACGCGAGCGAGATGAGATGGAAAGAGTTGAGAGGTGGGGAGAGTCCTTTTTTCCTTCTTTTAGCCCTCCGCTTCGTTTTTTTTGGTTAGTGGGCTAATCGCTAGAACTGAGCGGTGGGGCCACGATGTCAGCGTCAATCTTTTAGAAATGCTACTCTTTTTTTTTAAGAAATGCTACTCGTGAACGCGATCTGATTATTCAGCTGGTAGCGGTGGACGAATGGAGACAGTTGGCATGTTCGTGACATGGTAGCCGGTCTGCCCAAAATCGAATCACTAAAACAGGGTATTAAATTTAACAAATTAGCAGGATTTTCACTGTGAAATCTTACCAGTCATTCATTGCTCCTGACATGCGCAGATCGCAGGCCAGAAAGTGAAAACACACCTACGTTACACCTCGGACGATATCGGATTGCACAATCTAACCTTACTGCAGCGGAATAAAACGCCTAACGCACGACACGTGCATGTAACGGCATAGGCAATAAAGAGCTGCGAAAGCTCGATCACTCGTAGATTAGAGCACCCACAGTGAAGCCGGGGTTTCAAACGTCCATCCACTGACATCTCTCCACTGATGCTAAAACTTATTTCAGACTGCAGTATGAGCATCTACGCCCAGAACAAGTATGAACTCTATTTTTGTGACCAAGTAATAATATTCTATCATCTCAGCCGAAAACAAGTACCGATGACTGCTCTTTCCCCGGTGCTTGCTTTTTGCAACCAAGCATCGGTAGCTGCAATGGGAAAACCGATGAAAATTGATGTTCCAAACAAGAAAGAGAAAAATGAAGCATTGTTTTTTTTTTACCACACTGCGGGTGCCCTTATGCACGGCCCTGCTTACCTTCAGAATAAGCAGGGAGCAAGATGTTGATAGAACTTCCAGATCACAACTTCTTTTTCCTTAGAGCAGCCAAATCACAACTTTTACCAGTGTATTAGTTGAGGAAAAAAATCGCATATAAGTATATAGATCCCGTTTGTTTTCGCTTATAAGCTGCTTATCGGTGGAAATAAGCGAGAATCCCGCCAAACGCTTTGCTTTTTTCCACCGATTCTCGCTTATATGGTAAACCGCTTCAGATATTTGAACTACGAGAAACGAGAAGTAAGAAAATCTTCACTTAGATTATAATCCAAGTGTGGTCAGGAGAAGCATATCCAAATAGGATCATGATACTGCCAAGAACCATCACAGAAGCAACAAAGCTTAATGACAAAAGGTCAGGCCACAAGTGGTTTGATGAGTTACGATCGGCTTAGCATAAGCCGTGTTGGTGGAATACAATGATGCTCATACTAAGATCCTGTTCGGATACACTTCTCCTAACCACGCTTGATTATAATCTAAGCAAAGATTTTTTTCACTTCTCGCTTTTCACTTCTCGCAGTTCAAATCTCTAAAGCGGCTTACTACATAAACGAGAATCGGTGGAAATAAGCGTATTTCCACCTATAAGCCCCTTATAAGCGGAGGCCTGACTCAATAACATGACTTCAGAAAAAAAGAAGAAAAAAAAAGAATCGTAACACGATCTCGACAAAACTGCCGGCTGCTTTTGACTTTGGTCATGTGTCGCGATCTCAATGTCAGTTTTACTCATCCTCGGTGTTACAGACCAACGAATGCACTATCACCACATTAGGCAATGGGGGGAAAGAATAAGAAACGGCAAAACAGCTCTTCTATGTAAAGCTTTACAGGTATCAGATCTCAAGGAATTGTATGCACTCCATGATTAACCTTGCGGTCTCCATCTGCCTCCATGTCCAGAGTGTTGAAAAAGTTTTCAAGATGGTATCTTGATGGTTCCATATCCAACAAGAACTCACTCAACTCCAGCCGTGCTCCCAATCCTGCAAACCAGTTTCAGGTTCAGTGACTGCTTTGCATGTGAACAATCATGCACAGACAACAAAACATAAAACTTCAGTTTTGAAAAAAAAAAGGCAAATCTTTAGCTATCAACTTGAATGCCAATTTGTGTAACGTCTAATGATTTTCCAAAACCCATGAGAGGAGCTTACGAGCATGAATCATCCAGCAGATTTTAGCAGCCTCCCTAACCTTGTATGGACTGCAAGATCCAAAGGAACTGCAGCCTCTTTCAGACAGAAAACAGTACACTAGTGCGAGTTTACAACAGCATGGGGAAAGAATATAGACAGTACAGAAAATTTTGGGGATAAAGTATTACTGTATCGAAGATTTTCACATCAGTATCGACTCTAACCAGTCTGAGATGTATTCATATGCCACAAATGTCACAGCACCAGCAGGGGCCGATTTCACCAAAGAGGGGAAAAGCCCCTTATAAAGGCCTCCAAACCCCTCCTTTGCGACGATCTCTTTTAAGGCATGGTACATGCCCTTATATGTACTGCTTTCAATTCGAGCTCCATACCTTGGATGGCGTTTTAGTCCTTCAATCTGCATTATGAAAGAGGGAACCTGATCATCCCATGGCTAGCAACCTCAAGAAAAATACAGTTAGAGTATAACAAAAGACATGAAATCTATTATGATCCATGACTCAATTCTAAAGTAATTTATCGCCACACCAAATTGGGCATTTGCCTAAAAGGCGCTAAGGTGACTCATTCTTCAATGCAGGTATAGTACCACATACTGCCAAGTGGCAACAGCCTCATGATAACAGTATGGAAATAAATGTCCACAGCGGGTTGGCACTAGAATATTGACACAATAGGCTAGTATTATTAACTCAAAAGAGTGCAGAAATTCTGACACATAAGTGGCAAACAGTGACATAATGACGGAAGGACAACATCACATTATAAACGATAACACATAGGCCCTGTTTGTTTTCGGTTCTCACGACCGCGCGGACAGGGGAATCGAACACAGCTCGGCTGCTGCATTTCACGTTTCGCGGTGCCCCGTTGTAAACGACGCGGGTTATGCCGCGCGCGGCCGGCTACCGCACGGTGGCCGCAAAGTCCGGCGGGACGTTCGCGGCCGCGGCCGCCGCCGCCGCCACCGCGGTCCCAAACAGGGCCATACACATGTTCATACAATCATTTCAAATAAAATGGCCCAACCTGTGTCAAGGTTGAAGTTGCAATGTTGGGTGTGACCAGGAGATATGATCCAAATACCAATAGTGAGTCTATCTAACGTGAGCTTGGGGGTGCATCGAAGTTTTATTTTGTTTTGAGCCAGAATTTCTTTCTGTGCCAAAAAGGACTAATCAATTTGGTAAAGGAATGCCATATGCTTTAGTTTTAGAGAAGGTCGTATTCTGCAACTGCCTTTATAGTTAGGGAATGGTAACTGATCCCGCCAAGCGTGGTGAGTGTTAGGAGTATAGAGTCCTTTATGTATACATCCGTAGAAACCTTTATGTATACGTTCGTAATCCTTGGGGCAATATACAGGAGTGCAAGAGTGTGTGTAGAGAAGGACTCTACTAACATATATATAAAGAACTCTATACTCCTATCAGCGAGAACTGACACGCAACCATAGTATGATAAACCACAGTGACTGCATCTCAAAACCATGCAGTAACAGGTTATTTGCCTGTATCTAAATAACATGAAGCAAGTGAAGGAATTGTGGTTTTCAAGATAAGAACATCACCTGGAATCTTTTCTTTACAACATCAAGTGGGTGGCATGCAGCCTTTGAAAATGTCCCAGCTGCAAACCCACAAAGAAACAGCTGGAAACTTGATACTGAATCATCCTCGCTACCCAAGTTAAGATGTGAATATCTATATCTGTTCCATGTCTGCATGGAAGAAAATAGTCAGTAAGATTCAGTTCACCAGCAGCCACAGAGAAGTATTTGGTATTCTTGGCAATCATGCATAGAAGCTGACCGTCCATTAGTACAAGTACGCACAAAAATGTGAATTTTGTGTAATTACCATCATCGAACGTTTGAAACTGTCGTACGAACCAAATTGCAAACCGGCATATGGTATGATTTCAACAAGAGTTGGAGATAGACCAGAATAAAGCCCTTGGAAACCACGAGTTTTAATTATATCAACAAATGCAGACCTCATATTGGGGTAAACCTACAAAGAAAAGCATAAGTCTCTGAGGATCAGCAAAATGGCATAACTAGGTTCTGAAAAGAGTGCCTGAAGGGTTCCATGAAACAGTAGAAAATCTCAACAAAGAATTGTATGCATAATGGCATCCAATTCATTAACAAAAGGAAATGAACACAGCATATTTTGACATATTTGCAGTGAAGGAACAAAATTTCTCCGAGAAACTACTTCAGCCTTGAAACTAAAGCATTAGGGATGTAAGAATAAGAGCAGTTCCAAAATCAAGTTAACAGCACCATGAGTAATAACTAAAGAGGGAGTTTATGATGAATTGGTGAGACAGGGTGAAAGAAGTTGAATTTAAAGCCCAACACCTTGGTTGGCAAATGGGATGGGAAATTGATAAGACGTCAGTTTAAGTAACGATGAAGGGTAGAGATGCATTCATTCATCTTCATACAGAAGTACCCTTCCAATTACTACCCCTCTACATGGGTTTGAACTTCGAAATAGTGGGTGTTGGACCTACAAACTCCCAATTCACATCCTGCCAAAATCCCAAACACATTCTAACCAAACCAAGGACATTAATACCTCTAACACTGAATTCACCATCCCTTCAATCAATTATACACAGCTAGACACGCCAGTAGTATTCAAACAAAAAAATAATACAGTTTCTGGACCAGATATAATATCAGACTTACCTTTGGTTCACCCTGAGATGCAAGAATAGTCCTCAAAAGGTCAAATGGATATGACCCTATAGTTGCTGCACATCCTGCTAGAGCTCCACTTACATAGGATAAGTAAGGGCTCAAGTGCAAATGATCCTCTGAGAGATAAAGAAAAAACACAGCAGATCAAATCAGATTGTAGAGATGCAGATAATCACAATAGTGCTTAGATTTAGAATGATATACATAATTTTTAGTTGTGTCGCTGAGATGAGTTACACCAGATAATCAACTTTGAAGGTACCACATTAGAAAGGCATCAGTTATAAAGATACAAGTTTGGGGAAAGGTTCAGATTATTCGGCTAACAACAAATAGTGCACACCACCAATTTGAACCACCACCACTTAAGTTAAAATAGGTTATGATCATGGCATTGACAGCTCCTATAAAGGATGCAAACAAGCAAAACAGTACTCATATGGAAGTCAACAGATCGGTACATGTGTCAACAACTCCAAACAAAGTTGTGAACTGCAAAATAATCCCATTATTTTTATCATGAGTTAAATACACCAGCGGCCATTGAACTTGTCCCAAGGTGCCAATTAGGTCCACGAACTTGCAAAAGGAACAATCATCCTCGAGGGAGCGGTTTGCTCAT
>NC_028454.1:45683466-45703894 GCF_000263155.2 Setaria italica | reverse complement strand
CCTCTTTCGCATTTATAAGGTGTACTGTATTTTTTCTGTTTGCTTCATTTTTGTCTCCCTTCTCACCGGGATGGGCGCGGGGGCCCCGCTCGGTGGAGTCCTGCCCCTGTGCCCCGACGTGGCCCGCCGACGGCGGCGGAAGGAGGCGTCGGTGCCAGCAGCCGAACCTAGATCTAGGATTCGGCCGGCCATGGAGAAGAGGGGTGGGGGTGGGAGGGGAGGGAGGGAGACAGGGTGGAGGGGGCTACTAGCTCCTGGATGGCTACCGGCGCGGCCGGGGGAGGGCGGGAAACGGCAGGAAAGGGAGGTGGCGGCGGGTGGCAGCGTGAGGCGTCGGGAGAGAGGGGAGGAGGAGGGGAGGAGGAGGGGAGGGCGGGAGGCGGTGGCGGATTGGTGGCCGCCGACGCCGGAGTGGCGGGCGGCGGGCGGCTATGGACACCGGGGCCAGAGTGGCCGCCGGCGGTAGGAGCGGGGTGCGGGGCCGGCGGATATAGAGAGAGAGGAGAAAGAGATGAGGAGGATGCAGATATAGAAGAAGATAAAAGTCAAGGGCTTTTTTGCATATGTTCGTCCATGTGGCGCCACGTTAGCATGCCACATCAGATTTTGAAGGGGTATGGACCTAAGTTAACTTAACAAGTTCAGGGTGCCAGATTTCGATTTTGCGAGTTCGTGGACCTAAGTGGCACCTCGGGACAAGTTCAAGGGCCGCTGGTGTATTTAACTCTTTTATCATTTAATCAGAAAGACCGAAATCATCAAAGATTCCAAAAGGCAGAATATAGGACAATCATAGAGTATGCCATTGAGAGAACTGAAAAGCCTTCAATTTCCTCAATGAAAATTGTAGCTGCCAATCCGTCAGGAGGAGAAAACAAAAAAATGTAAACTGGATTCCTGAGAACACATGAATGAAAAAAATGGGCAGAATGTAGAATCATCGAAATTGAAATCTGGAAACAACTGAATGTCGAAGGAGCACAATGATTAAGCTTAGGTGTACTCTATAGTACCAGTCAAGATTTTAGCATGGCACGCAACAGAATGCGATCTCTAAAGGAACAAAACTACTGCAGGCGTTATCATTAACGTTTGGAGAATAAACAGTGCAGCCAATATTTTGATATTAGAGTGACAAATAAAGTTGTATGAGTGCCTTATGCAGAAAAGATACCTGTTCTAGATGAACCAGAAGCAAATGTTTTTAGCTTGTGTAGAACAGTGAATTGTATAGCTGTATATGGCATATACATCAACAGAGCTGGTACATTTCCTCTCCAAAATCCCTGAATTTTTACAATCTTGCATAGTAAGAACATATACGAAGATTCATGTACTAAGAAGTCAAACAGAAAACAAGAATGGCAAGAAACAGGATGTAAAAGAGAAAAGGAAGACTGGACGCAGAGCTATAGCAAGGCATAGAGCGACCCGGGCTACGCCTGGTTTCTATTTCTAGTAACACCTCACTTATTTTGCATGTCATATACTAACATATCATGACATCTTTGCAGGCATAGATATGACTGCATGGTTTAATATCATTGATTTTTCAGGAGTAAAACATAAATATCTCAGGTGAAGGACATAGTGAGTACTCTACACCAAACTTTTCCACAGATTGTCACACTTCCCTTAGGCAGGTTTGAAAAAGGTTAGGCGGGTGCTTGGTTTCCAGCAACAACTTAGGACTACAAAGTGCCAAAACTTTTTAAGTCACGGCCTCATTTCTTTCCGCCAGAACCTAGGCAAGTTAGACGAATTTGTTTGTTGAGAGCCAAACAAGCTTCAGTCAGTTGTGAGGTATCGATATGTCCATGTCTCGACAAAAAGCTACCCAGCAGTATCTAACAAGTAGATGGGGATGTGAAAGTCGTGGAAAACCCGAACCCATCTCTGACAAAACAAAGCTCAAACTGACATGAACCAATAAAGGATAATCGGAATTCATCCAGTTACAGACTATATGGCAGGACTCTACCCAGTAAGAAGACATAGTAAAAGATCAACAGATACAAGTCTATTTAGTTTAGCACATGGTATATACGCATGCAAGTGCGTGAGCAACAGTATCTGTACAAAGTCTGTTTCTCAATATGGCATAAGCCAAGAAGTGTTCAAGTCAAGGCTGATACCGGCAAACCTTCCTCTCTGAGAATATCTTTAGTTGCCTGCAGAAGCCCAGTGTACTTGGAAGGTCCATATACATCCCTCTGAAGAACACCCCACGAGGTTGTGGGTTCTAACTGAACCTGCAAATATTGAACAAGCCCCTGAGCATCTAAAATAACCATCGCTTGGCCAATATAATGTGTGAAAAATTATAATGTATGAAAAGGGTAAGGTTTGGTTTCATCCAATGCAATCTATACTGCTTTCAATATTATCATGTAAATTTAGGGGACAAGCAAATAAATCATGAAAACAGTACTAGACAAGATTATTCTGTGACATAAATAGTCTCTTGCAGCCTCTTACTCAGATAAATTTCACTATTTCTTGATATATTTGCACGAAATGGGAAGCTTCAATTTGCAGACTGAGCAGGAAAGATCAACAGTTCATTTTCTGACAAACAAGGCCCTCAAAACAATATTCAAGCATAACTCTAGGAATTCTCATCAAGCTTACAGGTAAGCCTGATCCTACATTCCCCTTTTTATCCAAAAGGAATATTACAACTTGGTAAGCTTACAATAACACACTTCTGGTAAGGCTGCAAATTCACTAGATTAAGCAGAATTGCCCTCCCTTAGTTTCAAAAAACAAACAGCATTTCCAACCGTCCAACCTTGGTAGGACGCATCAGAAGCTAAGGCAGCAACTCATCAACTTCACCGAGTAAATAAATGTAACATAACAAGGAAATATGCTAAAATAAGCTACATCATCTTAAATCAATAGCCACCAATCAAGCTTAGCAGTTAGCTCAGCAACGAAATGGCCCTCGAACCATGCAGCTAATCGATGCGTACCTCGTAACTTCAGATATTAACTAGTCCATTTCTAAATTGATCGAACCAAGTAGTTCCCGCACGCCCAAACCACAAATAAATACAAACAAACACAGACACATGCACTCCCAAACCCCATTTTCCTGCAGATAAGCAATGCAGGCGCGAATCCGCGGAGCTAGACGGCTTCCAATATGCATACACCAAACCTACATCCTCCCCCCAGACACACCAAAATCCTCAAAAATCCTCCCAGGTGATCCCAACCAACCGATCTTACGATATCTAGCTCCCCGTAGAACAGCGGCCGGGGCCCCAGCAGGGAGTACCTCAGCAGTCGGGCCAGCAAATGTAACCACGAGGAAAACGGTGTTAGGGGGTGGGGGGACCTGGAAGCGGATTTTGATGACGTCGAGGGGGGAGGTGACGGTGCGGGAGATGCCGCCGGAGATGGCGCCTGCGAGCGAGTCCACCAGCGCCCGCCGCATCTGCGACGGCTCCTCCGCGGAGCCCATCGGCGGCGGCGGCGGCGGCGAAGGCGAGAAGGGACGAGACGGGTCGCGAGGCGAGGATGGGTGGTTTGGCTTTTGGAAAAGAGGCGGTTTGGCTCTTGGGGCCGCGGGGGTGCTGGTGGACTGGTGGGGCGCGGGGGCGCGTGGCCCGGGTCGACCGCTCTGCGTTTGGTTCAGCTGCAGGGCGGCGGACTGCTTCGTTCGACTTGTTTATGGCCGCTGCTACGCTAGCAATTGACACTTCGAGACGGGCAGCTACTTTGTCCAAGAGGGCCCTTCTCATAAATTTGACCGGAATAGAAATTTGAATTTCTTCTGGTTGGCCGGCCGCGGGCATGAAACTGACGCGTAATTCAAAATACTCGTGCGGCAGATCGGTTCGTGCCCGCGGAGCCTGTTCCCCCTCTGACAGCTGTGGGATATTCCATATCAACGAATCTACAGTAATATACTATTGGAGTGTTTGGTTTGAGGAATGAAATCATACCTCGTCTTCTCACTCCTTACTTTTTTTTGAATGGAACGCAAACTAATAAATAGTATAACCATGGAGAACGAGGTCATCCCACTAAATTTTATAAGATCAACTCATGATGGACAATCTCATCTAGGATGAGGTGATTCCTCGAACCAAACACGCCATATGTTTGGTAACCAGCAATTGTAAAACCATAGAACTTAAGAACGATGCATGATAGGAGAAATATAAAGGAAGAAACCGGTATCGTGGGAAAAAGTTGCACGACAAGGAGCAATGAAAAGTTGGAAAAAGATTACATCAAACATCATTGTTGTGGCACGATAACGGTGCATGATAAAGAGGGATAAAAAGGAAGAAATAGTTGTTGTGGTTGAATGATGCACAATAAGAATAGATAAAAAGGAAGAAAGCATTCTTGCGGACTTGTGGTAGAAACTTACGGAGTATACGATAATAAGGAGGGAAAAAATAGAAAGAAAATGTCAAACATTGCCAAAAATAGCTTTAGCTGCTTTGTTATATTCGACACCTGATTCTTGATGTCTTTGAGGGGAAAAGAAGAGAAAAAAGTTCATATTATTTAAGTATAGTTATCACACCTTGTTATACATCAAAGGAAGTATTATACGAGCTGAATTGGAGCCCCGACGAGGCATATGCAAAAGTACTCCTTGCCTCCTCTTAATGTGATTCAAAATTCAAGGAATATTTGTGTATTTTATCGTTCCTTCACAAAAGAAATATATGAACATATATGTATATCCCCTCCGGCGTGCTATTGACAAGTTTTATTATAGTATCAGCCACATGATTTAATGTATAATAAAATTTAGAAAGAAGAGGATAGGATAATTTATATGTTTGTAGAATATTGAATGAACAAGAGATTACCGAAGTGTTGAAGTCATGCAATATTGGTGTGGGATGTAGTCTTACCCCTCCTAGCAACCTATACTCGGACCATACGTGTCTACCATGTTTGGTTCTCTAGGTTGGCTCATTCCCCTGCGTGGGAGCATGAAAGATTTGCTCTCCATCCAGGTCCGGAGGAAACACATAAATCAAGCTTCTCTGGAGAGCCTGTGTGAGCGAATGTAGACAAGGTGATGGTTTCACTTGCAAACCAACGCAAACTTGTAGGCAACCGATCAACAACTCACTCCATCCTAACCAAGCTCATAATGTAAACAAATCAAGCATGCCTAGTTGTTCCTATACCAATTACGTTGGATCTTGAACCTGTTGCAATTGGTATTTGAAGACAACTCTGCACCTATGAATTCATATTTACATTCTACATATTTTGGAACATAATAACATGCCGATTGTCAAAGATCCATAAACCTTTCTATTAAAAGAAAAAAAATTGTCGATACAATTAGATACATACCGAACTCAATTGTCATATGAGTTTGGTGGCAAATCATAGGTACTATGGCACGGTAAAAACAGTAAAAAATGAGCATAGACATCCGACTGCTGTCCATGTCATTTACATAAAAATCTTTATTCTGTGATGTACCTTTTAAATTTTCACGATGCTGAGAAAGGAATCACAATGAAAATCATAAGAAAAGGAATTTCCATCGAGAAGAAGAAAGCCACAGCAACGGATGAGCAGCGTCGTCCACGCGTGGAAGTCGAAGATCCCTTCGGCTCACGGTGACGCTGCCCCCACTCAGAGCCACTCTCCTTTTTTTCCTTAGCCCGCAAGAGAACCATCGCCTACCGCCACTGACGGCTGAAATTCGCGGCGATCCACACCACGCGGTGCTGGTCAACGCGCAGAAAACCCCCCACCACTCGAAGCACCCAAGGAAGCGCGTCGTTCGTGGGCAGGGCCTACGAGCTCTTACCCACTGACAATATGGCCCCACTGCACATGAGCAAAGGAATGGTCCATAGGTTGCCTCCATCTATCGCCTCTTGCGGCTGATTCGCGTATGAGCAGTCGAGCAGAAGATTCGGAGGCAAACGCCATCTCATAGGTCATCGTAGTGTTAACACTCGGCCCACTGATGTGTGAACCCATACTAAACCTGGGACCACGTGTCATACATGCAATACTAGGCATCTCGTCTCCTCCGCGTGTAAGTAAACCGACCCGCGTCGCGCGCGGTTCTAGAAGGACCTACGACGCTCCAAGCAACCACTGACAAGTGGTCCCACTTACTTTTTAGACCCACCCGTCATGGACAAAGCAAAGAGTGCGCGTCCCAGAAATGTCCTCGCAGCCTCCTCCGATCTCCCCCTCCCCGTATATAAGATGAACAAGGCTTTGTGCCGTCGAAACAATCCCCCAAGTCTTTGCGAATTGCGATCCGCAACACAGACCGATCAATTTCGAAGAACCAATCCATCTCTTGAGTCTCTCCCCGTCTCCACCGAGAAGTCCGCGGGATCTCTCAGCAGCAACCATGGCGACGAGGACGCTGGAGCTGACGCTGATCTCGGCCAAGGATCTCAAGGAGGTGAACCTGCTCTCCAAGATGGAGGTCTACGCCGTGGTGTCGCTCTCCGGCGACCCCCGCTCGCGGCAGCGGATCCAGGCCGACCGCACCGGCGGCCGGAACCCCACCTGGAACGCCACGCTCCGCTTCACCGTCCCCGCCAGCGGCGCGGGATCCCTCCACGTACTCCTCCGCGCCGAGCGCGCCCTCGGCGACCGCGACGTCGGCGAGGTCCACATCCCGCTCTCCGAGCTCCTCTCCGGCGCCCCCGACGGCCCCGTCCCCGCCAAGTTCGTCGCCTACCAGGTCCGCAAGATCTCCTCCGCCAAGCCCCAGGGAGTCCTCAACTTCTCATACAAGCTCGGCGAGGTCACCCAATCGGCCGGCGGGTACGCTCCCACCCCCGCCCAGTCCGCCTACACCCAGCCTCCGCCGGCCGCCGCCTACCCGCCTTCCTCCGCCTACCCGCCGGCAGGCAAGGCCGATGCGTACCCGCCTCCCTCCGCCTACCCGCCGGCAGCCAAGGCCGACGCGTACCCGCCTCCCTCCGCCTACCCGCCGGCCGCCAAGGCCGACGCGTACTCACCTCCCACCGCCTATCCGCCCACCGGCAAGGCCGACGCGCCGGCAACCGCTTATCCGCCCCAATCCGGCTACCCGCCAGCCTCGGGCAAGCCGGCAAAGGCAGGTGAACCAGTGACAGCCTACCCTGCCGCCGGCCCCAGCACCGCGGCGCCCTACGCCGCTCCTCAGCCGCAGTACGGGTACGGCTACCCACCGCAGCAGCCCGCCGGCTACGGCTACCCGCCCCCGCCGCCGCAAGCCGGGTACGGATACGGTTACCCGCCGCAGGCCGGGTACGGGTACCAGCAGCAGGCCGTGAAGCCGCAGAAGAAGAAGAACAACTTCGGGATGGGGCTCGGGGCCGGGCTGCTCGGAGGCGCCGTCGGCGGGCTCCTGATCGGGGACATGATGTCGGACGCGTCGGCGTACGATGCCGGCTACGACGCCGGGTTCGACGACGGCGGCTTTGATTTCTAGAGCGCTCCGATGAGGATATCGCCGCAGAGGTCTTCAGTTTTTTTGGATTTTCCTTTGTGATATGTTTTGTTTGTACTACTCACCTAACTGTCAGGACCAAATCAAATTATGCATCTTACTAGCTGATACGGTAATGTAAATATGAATCACAGTTTTGTTTTGTTTTTTGCTCTGATTTGCACCGAACTTCAACCTCTTTCTGTTCCAAAAAGATGAAAGAAAGAACATTCAAAGTTCTATCAGTCTGGTCGATTCAAATCAAACACTTGCAACACTAAGGTGCTTACGGGGATTGGTGTTGCTTGCGTTGAACTGTCGATAATCCATCTTGGAATAGGTTCCACGCGTTTGCGTTGGTGAGTTTGGATGGAAATTGCTTGAGTTCAATGGCGACTGTGACGCGCATTTGAATTCAGTGTTATGTATCCAAGTCCAAGTTGAGTGATTTGGGAATTTCGCCTTGCATCCACGGTACGCATGAATGCATGATGTCGTTCTCCAACGGGTACGACCTTAAACGCCGCCACAAAAGACAGAACACTACCTGCTGATTGCTGGCATCACCGTTTGATCTGCTCTCGCTTTGTTTGCGAATGGGGGGCTGCGGGTTACTGAATTTAATTGACGCCCAGTTTTGACGACTGCTCCACATTGACGAGTGCATCAGCACTTCTGCTGTAGTGCTACGATGTCAAAACTTTGGCGTCAGCTGTGAACCTGTGATCGTTTCATCAATCAATATAATAAAGTCACGCTTAGAAACACAGGTGTCAAGCTTTGTATGTGCAGTACAGTACTACCTGTATTTTTTATTTTCAATGGGGGTAAGGACGACCTTTATAATGCCATAGAAAAAGTGTGTTGCGAAGTCTACGGGCCTTCTAGCTGTTCGTGCAACTATGCTCCTAAACTTCTGCTCACGAATAGGCCTCGTTTTGGGTTGGCCACTACTAAACCTTGAATATCAATATTGTACTTTTGCTATATTTCGAACGTGTCTTGTGTTTTTAGTTGATTATCAAATACAGTTAATTTCCGACAAACGCAGCTGGGACGTCATTATTCAAACCTATCGGTTAACAATACGAGCCATGCTCCCAGCACAAGAGGTGACGAGAGAAAAGTAACACTCCATCGTTATTGCTCCTCGCGATAATGGATGGATAGTGACGGGCTAATGGCTAATTGCGAGTTGCGACCGACGTGAACCTGATTGATTGATTGATTGCCTCCCCGCATATGTGCTTCCTAGCCAAACCTCCTACCGGTCATGATGGAATCGTACCAACTGGAGCAGCAGAGTACGTCCGATCCCGGTCAGGTATACACGGCTACGAATACGTGTAAAGCTGAGTACGCCTGAGATTGCATGAATGCTTGACTTGACGGAGTGAGACATACCGTAATCTCGTTTTGTTTGCGATTCGATCTCTCCGGCACTCATAACTCATCGTTAACGTAGTTTTTATTTGGTTGGGTGAATTGTATCATCCCACTTAATATATTATTCTAATATAGAAGTGAATCATGTGGTAGCCTCAGATCATTCATGTATGCACCTACACCAAGTAAAATACTAGTACAATTATACGTCGGATCGCACGGTAGAGATATACAGATCCATACGGTGACGGGCGACGTGTATCGCGGAGTACCTAGTACAACAATTTAGTAGGGTCACGGCAACCACTACGCCACGAAAGGTACGTGCTGCCTTCCCCGCTATGCCTACCGGGATACGACCAGCCCACCTCGACGTCTCCGATGGCAACACCGTAAATAAACCCTATCTCCAGGCCCACTTGCCCCACCGGGCACCTCAGCTCTATCGCTAACTCCCCGCACCGCCCCAAGCAACCCCGTGACACGAATCCTCGCGCAACCCTCCCTCCCTCCCCGTTCTGCCCCTCGCCCATGGCGTCGCCCGCCGCCGCCGCGCCGGCCCCACCGAACCCTAACCCCGTCCCCGACGACCCGCCGCTGCCGCCGTCGCAGGAGGAGGAGGACGAGGAGACGCCGGATGCGGATACATCATCGCCGCCGCCGCCGCCGCCCGCCCCAACCACCTCGATCGAGCCCACCCCGTCCGGCGACGAGGAGAGCGAGAGCGACGACTCCTCGTCCGTCTCGTCGGCAGCCTCCTCCGTCCCCGCAGCCTCCGGGGGCGCGGCCGAGAGGCCGTTCCCCGCGGCCAAGGACCTGCTCCACATCTCCTTCAACCAGGACTACGGCTGCTTCGCGGCGGGCACCAAGTCGGGCTTCCGCATCTACAACTGCGACCCCTTCCGCGAGATCTTCCGCCGCGACCTCGCCGCCGAGGGGGACGGCAGCGGGGGAGGGGGCATCGGCGTCGTCGAAATGCTCTTCCGCTGCAACATACTTGCGCTCGTCGGCGGCGGCGATAACCCCCACTACCCGCCCAACAAGGTCATGATCTGGGACGACCACCAGAGCCGCTGCATCGGGGAGCTCTCCTTCCGCTCCCCCGTCCGCGGCGTCCGCCTGCGCCGCGACCGCATCATAGTGGTCCTCGAGAACAAGATTTTCGTGTACAACTTCGCCGACCTCAAGCTCGTGCACCAGATTGAGACGGCGCCCAACCCCAAGGGCCTCTGCGCTGTGTCGCAGCAGCCTGGGTCGATCGTGCTGGTTTGCCCTGGTGTGCAGAAGGGGCAGGTTAGGGTGGAACACTACGGGGCAAGGAAGACCAAGTTTATCAATGCACACACTTCCCGTGTTGCGTGCTTTGCGTTGTCGCAGGATGGGAGGCTGATTGCTACTGCTAGCACCAAGGGAACGCTAGTCAGAATCTACAATGCTGCCGAGGGCAATCTTCTGCAGGAAGTAAGCTTTCTTAACAGCTAACATTCATGCGGTGGTAATATGCAAGCTCATTTGGGGAATGCTAAATTGACAAAAAATGATGATGGTCATGTGCATAGGGGGAAAAAACATGCCTCTGAGCAGCTTCTGAGTGGGAACTTGGAATAGTTTTATGCTATGTTCAAATGTGCTATCCTTTTGCTGTGATGGTCGAGTAGTAATTTCAGGCTTCTTAGCTAGCTTGACATTCTCTATGGGACGTTAGTAGAAAGTAGAAAAATAACATTGCCTTTTCTCATCATGACCAAACATGAAATGGTTACAGTTTTATTGATGGTACATGCATTATTTAATTGATCAATTGAGAGTTTGGCAAAAAATGCATACTGTTTATTTCTCTGGGGGAAGTCCATGAGTCCTTGTGAGCATTTCTGAGTTATGCTTATTTGAATTGACAAATAAGTGGTTCTTCTAGTACACTGGCCCTTTGCCATAATGTTTATTTACTCGAACTTATACCTTAGAGACTTGTATAGTAAACATGACCTATGCTAAAAGGTTGCTCTGTGTTGTCCATTCTGTGTGCTGCAAAATTTTCTTCTGATGCTAAAAAAGTCTAAGGATTGTGGATGCCTTTTTAGCACTTCAGTACTTCGGGAGTGGGTTCGGATTTTTTTTAAGAAACTAGCCTTGGTTTCTTAAAGTAAATAAACACCAGCAGGAAGGTACCACCTTCACTCCCTCCCTCACGAGTCACCACTGATGCTACGAAACCAAAAGTTAAATTTCTATCTAAACACATCTGAACTATCCACTTCATAATCAAACTTTGACATGAACTTGTTCATTTTACTTTTTGTTCCAAGATCAAAACTTTCAAACCAAAATTGCTTAAATTTCAATTTCAAAACTGCACTTTCAACACTAGATTTTGAAGAAACTTCACCAAGGGGGATCCCACCTGCCCAAATCTTGCAATGAAAGCAATTGTACCACTGAAACTGGTACTGGGTAGAGCGGCATGTGTCTAGTTAAGAATAACTAGGTGATGGTGTAAGCAGCCCTGCTGAGGCAATGGACGCACATGACTAGGATATTGGGTACTGCCTTGGTGGCAGGATTGGACGTGGTGTTTATGATTCTGGCTATTTGTTAGCATGTAGGGAAAATTCAGGTTGTCTAGAGCACTGTTAAGTCTTTCGGTGTTTGTGGTATGGAGAAAGTGATTGCGACATCTGTTGCTGTTCATAATGGGTTGAACTGTTTGAGAAAAAAATGCAATGCGTGCAGACTTGATGCATGCATCCAACAGCAAAGGTTTTTTTAGGATGCATTTAGATTTTTTTTAAATACCGTGAATTGCTTCTAATTTTTACATTTCTTGATCAAGTTTCCTACTTCTTTGTCCAAGTATTAATGACCCTTGTTGCTCTTTTCAACATTCAGTTGTCAATTTGTTTGTTAAAGCATTGACAAACTTACGATGTGCACTTTACATATTTTTGCTGATGTTATGGACTTATGGTTATTAATTATTAATTGTGTCTGCTTTCTTCTGTTTTAGGTAAGGAGAGGTGCTGACAGAGCAGAAATATATAGCTTGGCTTTCTCAAATAATTTGCAGTATTTGGCTGTATCCAGTGATAAAGGAACAATTCATGTGTTCAATCTAAAGATAAATGTGGGATCGACCGCAAATGATAAGCCTATGCCTGCTCCAGATCCTGAAGTTCCCCATATAAGTCCTCCACTTTCCTTCATTAAGGGTAAGTTCCCTACCTATCCATTCAAACACCTGGAATCAGAATGCCCTCATCTGGAAATAGTTCCCTTTTGGTTGCTGTGAATGGCATGTATAATGAAACATTTTCAGTTATAAGAATATGCAAAACAATTTATTTTATACCTTCTTAGATTGACAAACCGTACTTTGGTAGTTAGTATGAAAAAGCCTTCCATGTTGGATAAAGCTTAAAACGCTGACTATGTACATCGTATAATGCTAAATTGTAGAAGAATATAGCATTAATTGTCCACAGGTTTAACTGCTTTCAGATATCTCTGTGCCCTTAACTCCCCTGTATCTGAGAGTACGACAATAATGCTTGCTGGGAAATTGGAATCACTCTGTTGTTTCATATGGCCTTACTATTTCTGTTTCCTTTTCTTTTACTAAAAAAATAATACACCACCAGGATTTAGCATGCACTGAAATTGTTTGATGGTTTAGCATGATACCAGGGCATGCCCCCACTTTGCGGTCTTTGGTTTGTAGCACACATTACTTAATTGGGATGAGATCTGTATCTCAAGATTTAAGTGTCTTATCTGTTTCCGATTTACCTTTTTTATCAGACTCGTATTCACTTGTTTATTTTCCGTCATTGGCAGGTGTGTTGCCGAAATATTTCCACTCTGAGTGGTCAGTTGCTCAATTCAGACTCCATGAGGGTGAGCAGTATATTGTTGCATTTGGACACGAAAAGAATACCGTGGCAGTTGTTGGTATGGATGGAAGGTATGGGCATGAAATCGAACCTTATTCTTTCAGTGCTGTAGTTGACAAGTACAGATTTGAGCTTGATAATCTATTTTTTATGATTTCGCAGCTTCTACAGATGCCAGTTTGACCCCGTTAATGGAGGAGAAATGCTGCAGCTAGAGTGCTACAATTTCCTAAAACCGTCGGATCAACAGTAGCAACATAATCATCATCAATTCATCTCCCTTGTACCAGAGGATTGTACAGTATCTTTGTGCGCTCCCGTTCATCCGAGAGCTAAGCGAAAGCTAATATTTTTATTTGTAAATATATCTTGTTGGTTCCAAAGTATGCTCTGTGGAGGGTTAAAACACCCTTTTGCAGATGAACATGTCAGCATGCATCTTTATTTTATGAATAAAAAGTAGCCTAACGATGTTTCTAATCAACTGTTTGATAAGCTTATTATTCTGATAATAATATGTCGTTCGTTTGGTGAATACATCAACTAGCGTTGCACGTTTTGCTGTGTTTGTGCAGTAATGGTTCGTTTTGGCTAGCACGGTGCTGCAGTGATCGTTTGGGCTAATGTTTTGTCCTGTTTGATAGCTAGAACGTTGGGGAATGCTTCTTTCTGATGAGTAGTCATGTGCTTGGCAGATGCTGGCCGTGAGTGCGGGTGCATTAGCAGGACCGTGTGGCAGAGAAATCTAGCACATGTAACAAGGATACGAAAGAGTTATCAGCACGTGAGTGACCAGCGTGTGGATGCCGCCTGTAGATGAGCGAGTAAAATCAGGATATGAAAGAGTATTCGGCACGTGAGAATGACCAGCGTGTGAAAGCCGCCTATAGATGAGCACAAGAATGCAAGACCCAGTTCTCCCCCTCTGGATTGGAGATTCGATATCCTGCACTCTGCAGGTCCGTGCCCAGATCGAAATCGAATCCTTCAGCGCGCATGCATGTGCCCGACCCCAATCCTGTCGACGGCAGACGCGGCCCACCGCTTCTTCTCGGCGCATTCATGCCCACAACGCCGCGTACCGACGCCGCCGCGCGCCATCATGGCCACAAGGCGAGGCAGCTTCCTCCCCGCCGCGTCATCAACTTGCAACACCGATCCGCGCCGGTCTATTTTGCTTCGCGCCAAGTTCATTGCGGTGGTTGTGGAAATATCGCGATTGCTCCGTTGCCTGTCGGAGGCCCCCACACCCACGTCGATGATGACGTGGGCGCCACTCGGATCGATTGATTGGCGCGCGGACCCGTCGCCTCCGCTCCGCTGTCCTGTCTATAAGAAACAGCGCCTTCTTCCCCCATCTACCCATCCATCCGTCGGCCATCACAGTGTGGACGCGTGCGGCTGACTTGACCTGCTCTTGCCTTGCCCAACGACGAGAGAGAGGAGCGGATCGGAGGAGGAGGAAAGGTTCGGGAGATGGCACCGCTGAAGCTGTACGGGTTGCCGCTGTCCCCCAACGTGGTGCGCGTGGCCACCGTGCTCAACGAGAAGGGCCTCGAATTCGAGGTCGTCCCCGTCGACCTCACCACCGGCGCCCACAAGCAGCCCGAGTTCCTCGCCCTCAACGTACGCGCCTGTCCTCCTTCGATTTCAATTTCTTACGCTGCAGGCGGCACGGCATGCCTGTGATTTTGCTGTCCCCTGATCTATGGCTTCCCTCCCTGTTCGCAGCCTTTCGGCCAGATCCCTGCGCTGGAGGACGGGGATGAAGTCCTCTACGGTACGTAACTGACATCACTGCTCGTTCTTCCCGTGCGTATAGTAGTTGATTATATTAGGAACTACTCGGTCATTTTAAAAAATGAAGCACTAGATCCATCCCCAGATCTAGGAACAGTATCTTCGTTATACCTTGGTCGTTCCTTTTTTTTTAAAAAAAAAAGATGGTTGACCCGCTTGGATTTCATTCATCAGAAAGCAAAAATATCTCCAGGCTGTACACATCAATGTCGTTTTCCTCCCGTGGAGTAGGTGCTAAGCTGCATAACAGCTCAAACAACCTATCACGTTTCCACTCGTAGAATTGATTTGATCAAAACGAGACTGAATTCTACTGCTGCTGTCCATCTGTTCCAACCTCTGTTGGCGTTGATGCTCGCGCGTGTCAGCCTTATGATGAGTCACCAAATTTCCGAATCTGAAGTTCTGAGAACACATCGCATGCAGAGTCCCGTGCGATCAACCGGTACATCGCGACCAAGTACAAGTCGGACGGCGCCGACCTCCTCCCGACCATCCCGTCGGCGAAGCTGGAGGTGTGGCTGGAGGTGGAGTCGCACCACTTCTACCCCAACGCCTCCCCGCTGGTGTACCACCTCCTCGTCAAGCCCATGATGGGCGGCGCCCCCGACCCGCTGGTGGTGGACAAGCACGCGCACCAGCTCGCCAAGGTGCTCGACATCTACGAGGACCACCTTGCGAAGAACAAGTACCTCGCCGGCGACGAGTTCACGCTCGCCGACGCCAACCACATGTCCTACCTGTTCTACCTCAGCAAGACACCCAAGGCGGGCCTCGTCGCCGAGAGGCCACACGTCAAGGCCTGGTGGGAGGACATCGCCGCCCGCCCCGCGTTCAAGAAGACCGTCGCCGGCATCCCATTCCCACCGCCGCCCTCCGCCGCCTGAGCTGTCGCGGAAGCGTCGAATAAAATTAAGATGCTCTGGTGCTGCTAGATCCGTGGAATAAACAGCGTGCTTCTTGTGATCGGTTGTTGTGCCACGAGCTCGGCGGACGCGATGTGCAATTGCTTTTGCTCCTCGATCGTCAGATATTGTGTTGCTGTTCCTGTTTGTTTTTCTAATTGTTCTTGTGATTAGCGACATGCCAGGTATTGTGAAGTTGATCTTTTGTAAGCTTCGATCAGCGCTTTATTTCTATTTCCCCTTACCGCGTTGATCGCGCGTTTTCCATTTTGTCCTGGATGAAATGAACTGCGTTTTGGAAACTCCCAACGCGTCGAAATAAAATCCTCGGGCCCCGTGGGCTCCGTTGGGCCTGTAGGAGATGCCGTATTGGGCGCGCAAGGCGGCGATCAAGCCCACCTTATCAAAAAAAAATGCGCTGGGCATTTTCAAACAAAAAAAAATAACACGTTGGGCCGCTTCATCTGATGGACATGCGGCGGGCCATCGTGCACACTCCAAAACCCTGGCGCGGCGTTGCCGCGCCTATCTGTTGTGACAAGTGGTATATCTCGAAGTATGTTCTTGTCGCTTAAAGAAATTAGTTGTGGACTTGTGGTATTACCTGAATTGTTGATATAGCGTAAGGTCTTCTTTACCATGTTGTTCCTATGATTAAACAGCCATTGCTTTGAAAGGAAGTATGAGAACAATAGAATTGGAGATAGATAATATAATTACTAAAACGATAAGTTGCGTTTTTGCTAAGTTGAGTAGCACACCATCAACAACAGTATACATGCAATGGAAACTATATAATTCTAATTTTGACCTAGGACTGCCACATGAAAACAAATCATCTTAATTATGAATGGAATTAAGATAGAAATGGCCAAAGAGTTCAATCCAGGAAGTACATCATTGCCAACAATAATAAAGAAGCTTATCTTAGTGTGAAAGATAAATGAGTAAAGAAGTAATCTCATGTGTGGTATTGAACTCTTTCAAATAGCATGTTAACTGAATTTTGTTACTACTTTTAATATATTTGCATAAGTACTATGTACGAGAGAATTTACTAAACGGATCTTATACACAACACACATGAACTTTTGAAATAATGGAGGAATCTTGTTAGTCTTCCTTGAGATTTGATCTACTCTGTTACACCCTTGTACAGATCTGCAAGGCCTACTGGAATGATGGAATGCAACGCCAGCGCCAAACTGTGAAGGAAACAAATCATTGCCAACCTGTGGAATCTTAATTCCCCTCTTATGTTGCCTGTATATGTCACTCATATAACGGTACATGCATTTCTAAGATTGCTAAGCAACTGAGATTCTACGTTTCTTGGATCACTAAGCAACTGAGAGGTGACACACAACATTATTCAACAGTTTCAAGAACTGAATGGTGAAAAATTTGACTGTGCAAACAATCAATGCCTCAAATCAATATGCTAGAGTTAGGATTTTTTTAAAAAAACCCTTATTTTGAACACGCAACAATAGTTGTTGCCTCCTAGATGATATTATTTTCTTATCACAACCTCTTATGAGAAAGTTTAAATTTATGCAGAATCAGTGGCACTTTAAATGATGTTGTTGAATTGCTTTGTTAACTGACAAAGGAGTTGAGGATCAAAACCCCACAGGCAACAAATGAATCAATAATCTTTGCAATAAAAGGTAAATTGGAATGGAAGAAAGTGAGATGGAGGGGTGGGCAACCTCGTATGCCCCATAGATGTGCTCGAACTTGGCCTCTGCCTCCTTCCTGACTGTTGCTGGAGTACTGGAGTGTTCTTGCCAGGCCGCCAGTGTTGAGGCCGTCGTTGCTGGCTTCGCAGTCGATGTTGAGGACCATGCAGTAGTCCACCCCCATCTTCCTGGTCGCCGGTGGCAGCAACTCCCGGCGCCAGCGAGCGGCGCGCCTTGCGGATCCTGGCATTTGCTCAACCCCAGTAACGCTCAGGCCTCAGGGAGGGCCACGACCTTCTCTGTTTCCAATGCTGAGGACCTTCGCATAGGAGAACCAGCAGGTAGCGGGGCCGGGTTCAGCGAGCATGGCGTGCGGCATTCCGTCGAGCGGGTTGTGGGCGCGCGAAAACGATTGCCTTGTACTCTTGGGGCTCGCATGCGTAATCGTTTGAGTCACCGTCCTACTTTCGATTCGGTGTCAACAAACTACTAGCGCGTTTGGTAGATTCTTCTTCGAAAGAAGGACGATCGAGTAGGTAGCCCGGCCGTTGGATTGGTGGACGAGTGCAGAGGAGACCAGAGGACAGCAAGTCAGCAGCATATATATTCTCTCCGGTCCCCACGGGCTCTGATGTATCCTGTGCATCCATGGATGATGAATGGTCACCGTCGCCGTCGACAATCTTCTAGTTTGGTTCGGTGATCTCGGATTCCGCCGTGCCATGTCCACCCGTCGAAGAATAATACCCCCTCCTCCCACGAATAATACCGCCTCCTCCCAGATTACATGTCGTTTTAGCTTTCCTCCCACATTACACGTCGTTTTAACTTTTTTATATTCATAGGCTTTGTTATACACTTTGATACACCTCATGTCTAGATGCATAATAATATATATGCAAAATAATATATATGCACCTAACAAAGTCAAAACAACCTGTAATTTGGAACGGATGGAGCAACTATATTCTTCTGCATATAATTCATCCAGTCATGAATTGAAAGTGTCATTATTCAGTGCTGCCTTTCTCTGATTGATTCTTCACAACCCATGAGATTGAACACAGCCACACACTTGCATGCATGAGAATGGGATGAAAGATACTGAAAGAAAACAATCACTTGCAAACTCGATCAGAACTACTATATTGGACCAACACAGACAGACATGGCAACCAAATCGATCGATCAATGACTAGCTAGCTACTCCCTATGCACACGTGTGCAAACATACGTCGACGACAACCCACGTATACTACACACATATACGTGAAGAGATTACATACGTACACAGCACGACCGATCACACGAACCTACCACTAGCTAGGTAGATGCAGGGCTAGCTAGTTAGATGACGATGAGCAAGCAAGCAAGCAGCAAATTTAGAAGGCTAATCAAGGCAGCCTCTACGCGTCGATGACGCGGAAGGCGTCGCGGTTCTTGATGACGATGTCGTACATGTGGACGGAGCCGAAGTGGGCGAAGTCCTTTGGCAGCGAGATGAGGTCGACGGAGGTGCGCTTGTGGTACTGCAGCATGGAGCCGCCGTCGCCGCCGCCGTAGTAGCGCTCCCACCCCAGCGCCGCCAGCTTGCGCTCGAGCGACGCGTAGGACGCCACCACCTCCCCCGACGGCGTGTGCAGCAGCGCCTTGCGCTTCCCCGACGCCGCCGCCGCCGCCCCCGACGTCGGATTCTCCACCAGCCGCACCACCCCGTTCCGGAACACCCACACCCCCGACATGCTTGATTCCTCGCCGATTTATCCTCCTCCTCCTCCTCCTCTTGGCCGGGTTTCCTAGCAAGTCCTCTTGCTCCTTAGCTGCGTTTTCTTTGGGATGCGGAAGAGGGTGCGGTGGGCGAGCGGCTATAAATAGACCAAGGGCTCTCGCTGCCGCCGTGTGGACGGATGGATCGCGCCGGGCGCGGCCGGGATTGGGGCCATGTTTAGTTACTCCCAACTTCCAACTTTGACACTATGTAAAAAGAAGATTCCCCATCACATCAAACTTGCGGTACATGTATGGAGTACTAAATGTAGATGAAATTAAAAAGTAATTGTACAGTTTTGTTGTACTTTACGAGACGAATCTTTTGAGCCTAATTAGTTAATATTTGGACAATAATTCACAAATACAAACGAAACGCTACAGTGTGCTACAGTGCTGTAACAGTAATTTGGCACCTCCCAAATTGGCCAACTAAACAAGGCCTGGGATTCGGCCGACCGACCGGCCGGCCCGGCCGCGCGCGGTGGTATATGTGCGCGAACCGTACTTGCACGCCGCGGCGGGGCCCGGCGATCGGGAATGGACGGACAGGGAGGCTTGGGAGCTCCGGCAAGGCGTGGCTGCCAGCCATCGGAATGAAACAAGCAGAGAATCCGTGGCTTCGGCTATGCTGGTGCTGGATGGATCATCGTCAGTGCTAGTATACTACACGCCTGTTTGGCATGGGTACACGTATGTATTGCATCATCCACGATCTATGATCTGCCAAGACTAGAGTACTATGTAGGTTTGGCATCAATGTGCCTACCTTCAACGTTACTTATACAATGGATCGAATCCCCGGTTAGGTTGGGTATACGTTGTCTTGTGTAGGTTCAGCAAAATGACCTGCGTGCACAGTGCAGAGAACAGTGATGGCCCTGGAATCCAATCCTCGATCCACGAAGCTAGCTAGCTCGGTGCCCACACCCGCGCGCGCGCCTAGGCAGCAGGCTAATAAGCGCCCAATAAGCTAGCTGGCAGGCATGTATCACATACTAGTATGGATCATGGAAGCATCGATTCGCCGCCCGCCGAGCCCATGGAATGGATAATGCGTCACGGGTGGCAGCAAACGAACGTTACTGGCCTGGTTTGGTTTCACCTGATTATTTTTAGCACCCGTCACGTCGAATGTTTAGATATTAATTAGAAGTATTAAATGAAGACTATTTACAAAACTCACTACATAAGTGGAGGCTAAACGGCGAGACGAATCTATAAAACCTTAATTAGTCCATGATCTGACAATGCACTGCTCCTGCGTTAATTAAATAAAACGTCGATTAATTAAGGCTTTAATAATTCTAGTCGAGATCGAGAGTGAAAGCCCCTTATGTACCTGGGTTTTTGTCATCGCCCCGCCCTGAAGGAAAAGGGCCTGACCCGGGGCCGGAACTATATCGGGGGTCCTAACCACGCTTAGAAGGGTGGTGCCGCTGATGCTCCAGGATCGCTCCGGTCGGTGGCCTGGGTTCCCAACACGCCTATCGAGGGCACCGTCCCTTTGGAGAGGGGGTAACTTGCCGATGTCCAAGGTCAATCAGAGGCTTCTGGGGAAGGTGG
>NC_028454.1:45576960-45683366 GCF_000263155.2 Setaria italica | reverse complement strand
ACACGAATCTATTAAACCTAATTAGTCCATGATTTGACAATGTGTTACTACAGTAAATATTTGCTAATGATGGATTAATTAGGCTTAATATATTCGTCTCGCCGTTTAGCCTCCACTTATGTACTGGGTTTTGTAAATAGTCTACGTTTAATACTCCTAATTAGTATCTAAACATTCGATGTGACACGTGCTAAAAATAAGTAAAGGAAACCAAACGCCCTCAAAAAAAATAAACATTAGTTCTAGGGTCAGGTAGTTCCCTAGGAACCTTCCGTAACCCCCTTTAGTAACGGCGGGAGCTCCAACCGGTACTAAAGGTCACCCATTAGTACCGGGTGGAGCCTCACTTGGTACTAATGTGCGTGAGGGTCTTTAGTACTGGATGGAGACTCCACTCGGTACTAACCCCAGTCACACCTACCCTCGCGCCTCCTTATCTGCTCCTCCCTCCCCCGCCCTCTCCCCCTCTCCACCCCCCTCCCACTCCCTCTCCCGTCCCTCTCTCTCCCCTACCTCTCCCGTCACCGCCCCCTTCCCCTCCCCTTCCCCCTTTGCTCGCCCCTCATTGGCGGTGAGGAGCGGTAGCGGGGTGAGGTGCAGGGCAGTGCTTGGGTGGCGGGGTGAGGTGTGGGGCGTGTGGAGGTGCTCGATGACACGTGGGGGTGCAGCGGTGCGCGGGGGAGCGGCTGCTAGCCGGAGACGGCGGGACGCAAGGGTGCAGCGGCGGGGCACAGATATTTTCTTTTTTTTCTCCGGGGCTGACGGTTGTGGCACCACCACGTCGCTCTCCCTCTCCCTCTCCCTCTCCCGCACCTTCCCTCCCCTCCCTTCCCTCCTACTGTGTCCAGCCTCCAGCGCTCTGGGTTCCGGCGGCGGCTGGATTTGGCAGGGCAGTGTGGTGGCGGTAGCGGCGAGGCAACAGGGTGCAGCCGGCCAGATCCAGCGGGACCGCGGATGTTGGCGGTCGGCGGGGCAGCGGCGGCCAGATCTGACGAGGTGCAACCGGTGGGATGCGTGTCGCTGGGGAGGGGCAGCCGGCACTGACGAGGCGCGGTGGCGGGGCAGCCGCGCACGGCCGGCGGGATGCGGGGCCGGGCGGCTGGCCGAATTTTCATTTTTCTTTTTATTTTTAATAGCCCTTTAGTACTGGTTATTTAACCCGGTACTAAAGGACTCCCCTTTAGTACCGAAATAGCAATATCGGTTGCACAACCGGTACTAAATGGGGTTAGAAACCGGTACTGAAGGAGTCTCCCAAGCAGTGAAACGAATCGATTGGTGATGCGAATTCCCCTCTCGTCTCATCTCTTCTCTCTGTTGCTATCGATCATCTTGGTGCCTTTAGGGTGAGCGATGCTTGTTCATGCAGGTTGTGCTCTTCTTGATCGAGAGCCCTGGCAAATGATCGAGGCCGCCGGGCGACGGAGTTGGAGGCGATGGCTCGTGCAAAAAGGAAACTAATCAGGATCCGATCCCATGCACGGATCGCCCATTTTTGCTTCATATCCAAGCCAAGCAGGAACGGTTCACCGTCGTCACCTCGCTATCGCCATCCCTACTCCGAGGGAGCGACCTACCAAGTAGTTGAGTGAGAATATGGGCGATCCCCGATCTGTGGCCTGCGACTCAGCGTATGTACGTGCGTTACAGAATATGCGGCAGCCTTTTCCCCGTGCCCCAGTGCACTGCCTCCTGCCACCAGCCGGCCTCACGGGCTTGGCAGACTGGCAGTGGGCCACCGCCTGCCGTTCTTACCGCCTCCCCATCCCACTTGGCTAAGGGCTAAGGGTTCCGATGTACTAACATTGGCCAAGACGGAGCAGGGCACGCGTGCATGCACAGTGCAAGTGCAACAGTTGAGCCAATCGTTGTCCACCAAAACCAACGGCGGATTTTTCTTCTGGAAAAAGAGAAGAAAAGAAGACTCTCATCCCTCTACATGAACAACCAGCATGTAGGCCATAATGATTCTTATTTCGATCCATATCGTGTTAGTGTATGTCCATATGCATACAAACATCTAAAAAATCAAAACGATCTATAATTTAAAATGGAAGGAGTAGAGTATAATTTAGAAGTGCACCGGTGGAGGACGCGAGCCTAGCAGGTTGGGCCGCGGTTGCGATCATGGGATGGACGTACGTCACCCCACTTACAGCAGCGTAGGACTAAAGTTTAATCCCTATCACATAATACTAATTAGAGTATTAAATATAGGTTAATTACAAAACCAATTACATAAATGAAGGCTAATTCGCGAGACGAATCTATTAAGCTTAATTAGTACATGATTTGACCATACAATAAATATATGCTAATTATAGATTAATTAGGCTTAATAGATTCGTCTCGCGAATTAGCCATGACTTACGATCAATTAGTTTTATAATTAGTTCACGTTTAATTCTTTTAATCCTTTTTTAACTGGTATTTAAATATCTGAGGTGACCCACGATCAGAACTATTACCGACCTCCGCCGCTGCGGCTGCTGCCCCCGCCTGGATCCTTCATGATTGCTCTTGCTCTGCCCAGCGTCCCACATGCCGCGCACAGTGCGCCCTCGGCTCTGCTGCGCCCACCAGCTCAGGCTAGGGTCAGTGAGACCGCGCGCGCGGCCGCCGTCGTCAAGGCCGGCCGGCCGGGGCCGGGCCGGGCAACCCCATGGATGATGGATCGGTTGTCAGCGTGCATGCATGCAGGTACCAGAGCAGGCTACTACTCCAGTCAGTCCAGGCCGCCCCAACCGACGGGCCGATCGCGGCCGTCGTCTCCGTCTGCCTGCCTGCGCCGTCGTACGTGGCGCCGGCGGTGGCGGAGGCCTTGGCCCTCCTCCTCCGCTGTCCGCTGACGTGACAGCTAATGCCGCCGCCCGCGCTGCTGTGCCCGCGGACGCGCAGCCAGAGCCCGACCGGTCGCAGTCGAATTTATTATTCATCGCGGCTAGTACAGGCCTATACTCCAGCCGCGCGATGCGCAGCAGCATTGCGGCGTGCTCGCGCGTGGTCACCACGCTACGGCACGTCATGCATCCTGCCCGGACCGACGATCCACCGGCAACGCCCGTCATTAATTTCCCTTAGATTAGATCCAGCTGAAAATGCCGGATCAGTCCGGCGGCAAAATGCCAAGATCACAAAGAATTCGCAACAGTGTACCACGTAGCCCGGACACTGTGCAGCCAGGCAGCGATGATGATTGACGAAAACGACGTGTGCATGAGCAGCATACATCGTGCGCACCCAGTGACGATAAAATCTCTAAGGTTGCAACCAAAGGGAGAAAATGTTAATGCTTTACTCGCACCAAGAACAAATCCTCCATCCATCCGTCCTCTTTATTAATTCTCCATCTCGCGAGATAAAATAGTATTAAAAAGGAGGCATAAATGCAAATGCGGCTTGGCATGTGGGGGATCCGGAACCGATTCGCGCCCCGCTCGGGAAAAGGCTGGGCGTGATACCAGCACTTTTCCTCATTGGAAAAAGGATGTGCATATATTGTTTATCCATGGTTTATGGATGATGAATGGCTGAGGTTACGTTTCCTACGGCGGCAGAAATCGAAATCCTCATCCCTTATCCCATCGATCGCTATTCCGGATTAGCCCTGCGGATGAATGAAATGAAAACACGGCCATGTGAGGAGATGCTTGCGAGCACCGCACGCCCAGCTTCCGCTACAATCCTCCTCCTTCCTCTATGTTTTTTTTCTCCTCCTAATAAAAAAAAAATACCATGCGTGCACCAATAATTTGTACAGTTCGGTCGGAGAGGATTTTGCAGGCCGTTTACTAAAAGGGCTGGCTTTTCAAGGCGGCTTCATTCACTTGGGGCCTGTGTCATTGCTGCGTGTGCAGTGGGCTGGAGTCACATGGGCCTACTGGACTTTTGATGTGCGGTGGGGCCTGTCATCATGTTGAGTTGACGGGGACTGTTTGACTTGACGGGCTTGCAACGTTGTGGGCTACTCGATAACCTGGCCCGGGGGAAGAAGGCCGCCGCCGGAAGGTGCTCGTTACTGCATTTCGACCTTTGAATTGACAGTTTTCATCCAAAGTGAAGGATGTGAAGGGGAATGTCCTACACACATTGCGAGATCGGCCACTGCCTTTGTCCAGAAGTAAGTGCCTGTTATGGAGTAAGGCTATACTGTTCACTTGTACATGCAACATCTCTTGTGTTACGTTATGCAACATCGCTTCCGATTTCCGATGCGAGTCTATTACCATCAACATCTCCTTTTTATCCCCTCCAAATGCGTATGATGGAAAAACCACCTTTTTTTTGCCCTCCTTTCTTCTGGAATCTGAAGGGAGATCAGGATAACACCAGAAGCGCACCAACGCGCACAAAATAATAGTGGCACAGGTCTCATTCTTGAGCGGCAGCAGGCCAGCAGCCTCTCTGCTTTCCTGCGCCGCTGCCACCTGCTTCACGCGCACGGCGCACCGCTGCTCGTGGCCCGCCATGCGAGTTGCGACGTGTCCATTTCTTGCGTCTGAATCTTCTCCTCCTCCCATCCCACTGCCCGCTGCCGGCCGGCCTGCCGCATTCCACCCCAATCCTCATCACCTTCTTCCCTTTCCGTTACCGCCGCCGCCGCGTACGTGCCCGCCCCAGCTCAACGCGCGTCATCTTGCTCGAAACGTGTCATGCCCCGTGACCACCGGTGGTGAGAACCGGAGCGTGAGGAGGACGAGGATGCTCTCATAGATGCTCCCGTGGCCCCGCCGACAAGGGATCGTCGGGACGTGAGATCGGTCGCCGTCGAGGACGAATGCGAAGGGAAAACCCAATTCAATTCTGAATTTTCATTTCTGTGTTTCTCCTCTCCGCGAGGAGCTGCTGGTATAGAACGGAGTTCTCTCTTAGCTTGCTCTTGGCTGTGACTTGGATCGATGGACCTGACATTGGATGGGCTCAATGGTATAGTCCATGGCACTACTTCAAGCATAACATTACCGCCCCTGAAAATTTAGCTTGTCCCCAAGCAAAGGCATGTGCTCGCCTTCTAAATTTTGTTTGCACTATTTGAATTTCATGTCGTGCACCTGTATCATGCGCCCAAAAAATTTCTGAACTAACTGAACTGATCTCGATAGTTCGGTCATATTTAGATCTATGTTCATTGGAATACCAGGATCCCACGGCTTTTCTGGAGTAACATATCTTACTGATTGAACCTTATAGATCAAACCATCGTTCTCTTGATGTAACTTTTTAACCTTGGTCATCAAAGCAGCCTTCATGCTAGGATTGAAATCATTCCACTTCCACGATGATGTGAAGCTGAAGCTGCATACCCTTTTGTTAGCATAAAAACCTTGCACAATAAAATGTTCCCTATGCAATTGATGTGGCTGCTCAATTTGTCCAGGACTAAAAGCATTTCTTGCACATGGTTGCGCCTCATTTACGACACATCAAGCAACTTTGAACTTAATAAGAAACTGGAAAGGATGCACTCCAGGATCCAATGGTCTAGTGCTAAACAAGACAAAAAAATACAGCACGCTCATTTTCAGCAAAATTTATTAACTCCTGGGACATAGCACCTTTACTCCATGGCCTGAAACCACCTTGTTGCCATGATGGCATTTCACCGAGAAATGAACAATCAGCTTCTATTCTGTACTTCCCAGGGTCAAAGGCACTTCTTCTCCATGACGGTGATTCTTTGAACACACATCCTGTGCCTCTAATTTTCGAATTCACACAGCCAATAATTCCATAACTTCCTAGTGATATGTCTTTAAATTCCTGCCTAGTCCTGTGTTCTCCATGGCGAACAATCGTGCAGTTTGTGTGATAACCAGAATAGGCTCCATAGAAAACAAGGAAGAAATTATGCTCAAGGTGCTGGTTATAACCTGGAGAGAAGTGGTCCATTACACATCTTGCAGATGGCATCACCGTACCCAAACCAACTACACGTTCTTCCAGCTGCAAGTTGCCATTGGCTTTGATGAACATCTCACAGTCTAGTTTGTCACAATCCAATACACTCGGCTCTAGAGTTTGTTGTATATTGACTGAATGGCCGTGCTGGTTGCAAACTAATTGATGTGACATAGCATCTGAGATTTCATCTAGTACTAGAATTTTCGATAAGCCATTAACATCAATAAGCATCTTACCAGCGTCCAACTCAACAATCAACCCAATCTTCTCATCTGTAAATTCTCCTCCCAACATTAGCCGGTGCAATAAGTCGTCATTGCTGCCAAGATGGAAAGATATCTCCTCGTCCCACACCACAACTGTGTTCTGCATTTCAATGCACACCTGCTCTGCAAAATTCATGCCAAGTTCAGAGAAAAAAGAAGAGTCACTGGCATAAGTTAGTTTGTCATCAGTGGCCAGCTCAGCAATTGGTTTCCACTCCTCATCAACTGAGTCCCCTCCAAACCAAGCTAGTTGGTCCAACAAACTATTCTGCGACTCAGGACTGTCAAAGAGCTCTTCATCCCATGTAAATTTATGACCCATTTCACTTAAAACTGGATGCACACTTCCTTGCTGTGACATTCTATCAAACGCCTAGGGGACATCAGGCACCACACCATCCTGCTCGTGCTGCATCTGGTCACCCACCCTATGAGCTAGCTACTGCAATAGGCCATGTGAATCGAAGCCAAGTTGCAAATCTGCATCCCAGACTACCCTCTCAACAAGCATTTTATCAAACATGTTGTGGGCACCATTCTTACCATGGCTCAGCGGCAACAAATCAACACCACCCTCACCCAAAAAGAGATCACCTGGTGACAGTTGAGGATGAGAGCGACCCATGTCCATCTCCTCGTGACCGTGCTTCAGACCACCCATCGAAAGGCTTGTGGATGTGTTATCTGTTGGATGAAACAGCACGCCTGGTGCTCGTGACCCCAACCTCTGTGGTGGCGTTGGTGTCGCCGACAGAGGAGTGCTCTGATTCAGCTGCATCGACCACTCCGACTGCGCTGCCATCTCACGAGTTGCCTCCAAGCTGACCTCGACCAGACCAACCTAAAGAGGACGCCGAGGATCGATAGCTCTGAATACCATATATCATGCCCCGTGGCCACCGGTGGTGAGAACCGGAGCGTGAGGAGGACGAGGATGCTCTCACCGGTAGATGCTCCCGTTGTCACGGGTAGATGTACCCGCAAGAAAAGAAAGAAGACGAACTTCTACTATGACTCATACATCGTAATTATAATAGGACTCCTACCTAAAAATCAAGTATTAATCTCGTCTTTTGTAGTATACAAAGGAGAGCAAGGGTTCATAAATCGGTAGACTATGACATCATAGAACGACAACAGAGGACCAAATCCTCAAGCATAAACCAAGGTAAAAAACACCAAGCGCAGGGCGTAATATACAACACCCCAAACATAATGCATGGTATTACACTACACTGGCATCTCGAACCTGTATAAATCGGTATCTTGTGTCAACACTTTTACCGTCAAGTTCCAGGTCCAGCGATCCCCCACCAACCAATCTACTACCTCGGGATACCTCTCGATAGGTTGCTGGATATAAAACACCGACATCTGAGACGCCAGGTAGGGGTGATCGTCGAGATCATCGGGCGAGCTTCGACCTCATCTTGAGCATCAATCTAGTCACGCGCGGTATGGTTGATTTTGCGCCAAATCAGTCGGGAAATCAACCTGCAACTGCATCAAAGCCAAAGCGAATGGATCCGATTCCGTGTTTGCTCCGATTTCTAGCACGGTGCGAAGCTTCTAAGTCAAAGTCGCTGAAGGTGGAGTGCTTCACCTGCGTTGGCGGCTCCATCTACGAAAGCAGTGCTCGGATTAATTTTTTTCTGAGCGCACACCGAGCCAGAGTAGGAATCGGAGGCCAGTTGGAATCACATCCAATTGAATGTCGTGTTCGAGTTGGATGCGAAGAAAAAGCTGCAACTAAGTAACAAGAACATGCTGCTGTGGTGCGTGAAGAATTCAATTTGCTAGAAATCAATGGTGTATTCAGTTATACGCACCCCAAAAAAGCTATCAAAAAGACTTCAGCTTGCGTGGCAATATTAACAAATCTCTAATGATGCGATCGACTACTTCTGCAAGAGCAAGACGTCTACGCCGGCTCGCTAATGACTACTTCAACTAATCGTATCGGCTAGAAAACTAGTCGAGGGTGGGTCTCGTACCGTCGACAACCAGTCGGAATCAAACTCTAACTTGTCAGCTTCATGAACAACTGGCACGGCTTCATCGACAATCATCCATTAATCAAGCTAAGTCATTTTTTTAATAATTATTTTTCTTTGGCTTGTTTTCAGCATGATTGACTAATGTGCCGAGTATTAATTTGTGTACGCCTCTCGACGGTAATTATCCTCCAGAGCTACACTTCGCCGACTATTCGACAGCCATGGGCTTGGTATACCGAATTACGGAGGTTATCGCTACGGATTTGGTGCACTAAGTTACGAAAGCTCCGCCACAGGCTTGGTACACTGAATTAGGAGGCTCTGCCACGAAGTTTGGTACATTGAGTCCTGGAGGTTCACAGTGGCTACACTCTAGTGAGGCACAAATTCTATGCGCGGCAAACACGCACTCTCCTTGCCAAAAGGTAGAGAAATCTCAAAGACTACTTTACGCGCAATCGCGCAGTCTTTTTATCGCAACGTTGACTACTTATTTTTACTTTCTTCTCTTAGTGGTCACTAATCTATTCGAGTAGAATACACCTTAATTCGTGAAAACCTCGGATCTTCTGTCATGCCTAAATGCTAGGACGCGAGACAAAGATCTCCATAGCAGCAGTGCCAGTACACATACATGAGACAAAGATTTCACACGCAATGGCAACGGCTAAACAGGGGACAAAAATCTCACATGCAATGACAATGGTAGCAGTCTAACTACTTAGGAGAAATATGGCGAAACAAGAGCATGACACACAACATTTACATTACATTCATCACTAAATAAATTTCAGTAGTTTCAAAATTCTACGAATATGCTACACAATGTATGCATCTCTTTTTGCAGGTCAAACTTTGGCAACGACTCACTAGAACGCTCAGCGTACCTTCAATAGTTCCGCTAGCTCCCAGCCCGGGGACTAAGCGTCAATTACTATTCGGACTATCTCCAATGGCTCAGGTACCTTCCAAGCTGGTGGGCTAAGCGCCAAATAGCTACTCAACATGGCTCCTACGGCTCACGTGGTTCATAAGCTCGGGGGCTGGACGCCACAAAACTACTCGAATGATGACTTGTGTGAAGACTAAAGACCCTCGAATTGATTATAATCATTACAAGGCTCGGTGGTTGATAAACTACACCCAACAATTGCTTTTTTTAAGATGAAAGAAGAAAATTTAAGATTTTACTGACCCTCAGTCTAATTCTTCGATTCAACATAAGGATCAGAAGCTACTCCATATGGAGGGCGACTTTCGCCGCCCTCCATATCACAATCCAAAGATGAATAATACAAAATCAAGACAATTAAGGGCTTGAGCACACCATAGTCTCATGGCAGTTTTGAGGAACTTTGAAGATTCAGCCAGACAAAGTACTCAAAGAGCACTAAAACTACTTGGTGAGAATCTGAAAAGTACTCGAAGACTGCTGCATTCGACTACGAAGCGCTCGGGGGCTTGTCGGGGATAGATCCCTAGTACTCGAAAGGAAGGAAGAAGACGGACTTCTATTAGGACTCATACATTATAATTCTACTAGGACTCCTACCTTATAACCGACTAGTAATCCCGCCCCCTGTAGTATACAAAGGAGGGCAAGGATCCCTAGATCGGTAGGCCATGACATCATAGATCCACAACAGAGGACCAAATCCTCAAGCCTAACCTAAGGCAAAATAACACCAAAGCTCAGGGCGCAATATACAATACAACACCCCAAATAGGACGTAGGGTATCACGCCTGTATAAATCCGTATCTCGTGTTCTCATTTTTATCGTCAAGTTCCAGGCGGCAGTCCCCCACCAACCAATCTACTACCTTAGAATATCTCTTAGTAGGTTGCCGGGTATTAAACACCGACACCGGTCGCCGCCGACAAGGGATCACCGAGACGTCAGATCGGTCGCCGCCGAGGACGAACGTGAAGGGAAACCCGATTCAATTCTGAATTCTCATTTCTGTTTTTTTCCTCTCCGCGAGCAGCTACTTGTATAGATCAGAGTCCTCTCTTGACTTTCTCTTGGGATGTGCATAGATCAGAGTCATCTCTTGACTTGCTCTTGGGATGTGACTTGGGGGATGGACCTGATACTGGATGGACCCAATGGTATAGTCCATAGCACTGCTTTAGGCACGACAAAACGGTGGCCATATTCCTGCCTCGCTCCTCCCTCCGGGGCAAAACCTAAAGACGACGGCGACTCAAACGGCTTGCGGAAAAGCGTGAGGAAGGAAATGGCTATCTCTCTCTCGCTCTCTGGTCTCCTCGATCGCTTTTCCTTGGAGCGCATCCACACTGTTGCTTTCGTCACTCCCACGCGCTCCGTCCGCCTTTAGTTCGCTTTCGCGGAGCATTCTGCAGTCTGTGCCGTCGATGTCGTTGTATCTCTCTCCTTTTTACAGCTAATAGTTGAGGAGGAGGAAGCTTTTGTTGTTTGTGGTGAATGGTGATGGGAGGAGGAAGGCGAGAGGTGGAAGAAACTCTCGGGAAAAGGACGGTCATACCAATGCTGGGCTGCTGATCCGGCATCTTTCTTGAGAGTGTCACCGTGTTCGATCGTGACAGGAACAACAGAAACCTTTGAGAGTTGAGAGAAGAGATATGCGTCGATTATTGTGGAATCCGATTTTCTGGGGAAGTTGTTTGGCGCTTTAATCTGTTTATTATATACACGTGCTTATTAGGATGTCGTAAGGTACCTCATCATCATAACTAACCGCTGAAGAACTTCGTCACCTTAACAAAGCTGTGCTTCTTCCATGTAGATCGAAAGAGTAACTGAAAGCACTCAACGGCTCGTAAAGAATCAAAGAGTCACCATTTCATTGTCATTTGTTTGGCGCTTTCGTTTACTTTTCGTGATGAACTGCTAGACGCACGGTTTGGCGTCACAATCTCTTGACGTCGCAATGCGTTTATTTCCACCTTTTGTTGAACTTTTTGTTTTTGGAACTGAATTTTGTTCATCGATAATCCACTACCTGACAGAGCTCATTCAGATTCAGTACAATCTGCATCTGATCTCAAGAGTCCCAAAACAACTAGTGCGTGATCGCCTAACAGTAACTTTGCCAACCAATGCAATACAATGCATCGATAACCAAACAGAGTCATATTTTAGGAACACAGCAGCAGGCATAATTCCAGATCACTCCAGAATTCACCTTTTGCAAATGTAGCCATAGCACAAGCATCAACTTGCGCCTAATGATGGCTCAAAGCAATTAACTAAACACCCCCACGGACACCCAACAAGAGTAGTTGTCAAAAAAGTTCTCCTCCGTCCCCTCGAATCGATGCTTTCTTCCGCTCCTCCATGCAAACAAAGGCGTCGCCACACTCGTTCGTCAGTGCCTTTCCACTTTCTGACGAGGCAAACAACGCAAAAACCCTCCAATTCCTTCGCACGGCCGGGGGAAATGCACATTAACAAACCTACAAAAAGTTTCTGCTCAAACCAAGAGAGATTAAAAAACCCTAGAAAAGCAGCGGCCATGCAGTATTTTGGTATCTGGCGTGACGAAGCCGGCCACTAACCACGCGGTTGCCCTTGCCTGCAACGCTTGAACACTCCATGGGAGGGCAACGAATCTCAGCAAGACTCCATGGGAGGTGTTTACCCTCACCAGTCATGTCGTGCTTGTTTTGTTTGTAACCTATAGTGCCGTCTCCTTCAACGAGTTGCCATCGCTTTTTGCTTGTTTAAGACGTGAAACTTTGACCACTGTGGTATGGAAAAATGGTTCCAAAGCGTACAAGGGATAGGGACGCATTTTGTTTTTGTGATTGGTGTCATGTAGTTTTTGAGGAGAAGAGCATGTGCGGACAAGAGGGATAACATATGATAAGGTTGGCGTTTATAGGATGTCAAAGTATGTCAAAGAAAAATTGCATGTGAACTTGTCTTTGTCCAGACACAGATAGACCTAATTTTCTTTTTCGAATGTGTCCATTCTATAGAGGGGAAATCTTTGTTGACTCTGAGCACACATATCGACAGAGTCTGGCTCTGCAAATACCATATGACGATTGAACTTGCAAAAAAAGGGGTATTTGGGAGACAGGTCACATCGGGTGTTTGATACTAATTAGGAGTATTAAACATAGGCTAATTACAAAACTAATTGCACAACCTCTAGGCTAAATTGTGAGACGAATCTATTAAGTCTAATTAGTCCATGATTTGACAATGTGGTGCTACAGTAACCATTCGCTAATGATAGATTAATTAGACTTAATAGATTCGTCACGCAATTTAGCCTAGGGGTTCTGCTATTAGTTTTGTAATTAGCTCATATTTAGTCCTCCTAATTAGCATCCGAATATCTGATGTGACAGCTCCTGGTATCCAAACGAGGCGTAAATGAAGATTAGATGAATCAGTCCGTGCATGCAGTGTTTGTCTTTGTTACTCAATCAGTCTTATGAAATGAAAAGGAAGGAAAATCTCTCCCTATTTACAGGCAGCGAAAGAGATATATCCAAGTGTAATTCTCCCAACAAAAAGCAGCTTTAGTTGCCATCATCGAAATCTCAGCTGTACTGCACAGCTCATGATGAGCTCTGAAAGAAAGAAAAGAACGAAAGAAAGAAGGAAGAGCACTAGCACCGAACCATCACCACCTCCATACGTTTGGTTTCACTTTGACAGCCATCTTTACCTCCTCTCCAAGCCTCAAAGGGTGTGTGTGTGTGGTGTGCCGTGTCCATTTGTAAAGCCGCCTCTCCTAGTCACGAACCGACTCAAAAAATCACAGGGCCAACGAAACCCCCACTACGCTTCTCTGTAGGGAGGCTGTTCCGATTCCTTTCGCTCGTTAAACTAGTGGGTGGTATAAAATCTCGCCGAGCCCTTCCCCACAGTTCACGACTCCACCACACACACTTTCCCCTCCTCAGCTCTCTCGCCTCCTGCGAGCACCTTCGCCTCGCTCTCATGGCCTCAGAGCCTATAGAGTGCCAGGTACCAATATTCTCTCTCTCTTTGGGCCTGAATTTCAGTAAATGTTTTGACCTTTGAGAGCAATTCTTGTGGTCAGCAGTCTGATTCTTGCTCAGAGGATCGCTGTTGGGTCACTGATCTTTTCTTCTTCTTTGTCGTGATGGTGTTCTTTAGGGCTAGTGGTTCATGGTCTGTTCTTTCAATTGATCATCTCAGCGTGCTCATACTCTGTCGGTTTGTGATGTCTCCTGTTCCAGGTCGTGGTGCTGAGGGTGTCCATACACTGTGAGGGATGCAAGAAGAAGGTGAAGAAAGTGCTCCAAAATATTAATGGTAAGTCTTGTTTGATCTCAGAATTGTATGCAGAACAGTCTCTCTTACCATTCAGTTGCGCATTTTTCAGCCGCCTTCCAGAAAAATTCCTCATGTCGCAAAAGCTTGCTGTATTGAATTGAATTGGTATTTCATCACACTGAGTACCTGATACTAGGTAGCTTTGTTAGCAAGCAAGTGCCTCGTTTATTTCTACGAAATGAACATCCAGAATCCATGACAGTAAAGCGAAGACGGCCATCCTGAAATCGTGTTCTTTTGATCTTGAAGGCGTGTACCGATGCGAGATCGATGCCAGGAGCAACAAGGTCTCGGTGACGGCATCGACGAAGCTCGATCCCTACATCATCGTTGCCAAGCTGCGTAAGTCCGGCAAGCAGGCCGACCTCTGGCCCGAGCAGCCGCAGCCGCAGCCTCCTGCAGAGAGCCAAGAGCCCAAGAACCAACCCGACGAGCAGAGCAAACACAGCGAACCTGCGGAGAAGCCGGGCGCCGACAACAACGAGGCCGCCGCGGCAGAGCCGAGCAATCCCCAGCCTCCACCGGAGCTTAAGCAGAGCGCCGCAGGCGAGACCCCAAAGCCGGCGCCAGAGAGCAAAGAAGCCTCCGGCGCCAATGCGAACGCCGGCGGCGAGGCCGCGCCGGCAGCAGAGCCGCAGCATCACCATCAACCCAGTGAAGTGAAGGGGAAAGCGAGGCAGCAGCCGCCGCCGCCGGAGCTGGAGAAGCAGCCGGTCGACGCCCGGGTGACGGTGGAGTACGACCGGGGCGTCGGCGGCGGCTACGGGAACCACATGCCGGCGCCGCAGCACGTCGTGATGAGCTACAACCAGGCGCGGCCGAGCATGAGCGCGTCCTACTACGCCCCCGCGCCGGCGCCGGCGCCGATGGCGAGGCCGGGGCCGTCGCAGGGCTACATCGACGAGCACTACACGCCGTCCTACTACGGCCGGCCGTCTTCGAACGAGCCGTACTACTACAACCCTCCGCCGCCTCAGCCGTCACCGTATCGCTACCAGTACCAGCCTACCCCGTCGTCGGAGGACTACTACTACTACAGCGCGCCGCCGCAGAGGAGCGCCTTCTCGCCGCCGCGGGACGGCTACGGCGACATGTTCAACGACGAGAACGCCAATTCTTGCAGCGTGATGTGAAGGCAGGAAAGAAGAAGCTTGTAGTTTCACTGCTCCGTAATCAAGCACGGCTATGTGTAATATGTCTTTAGACGTTAGAATTAGTAGACGTAACCAATGTAGTAGCACTGCTCGGGCTTCATGGCGCTACAATAAGATGAGCGGAGCTTGAATGCTTGACGCACGAGAGGGAGAGCGTGAGGGGCTGATGGAACAGCTCTGGTGTGTTGTGCTACACATCAGAGCAATTTTGTAACATTTGACTTGGTTAAACTGGAGATATTCAGTCTCTTAAATTCCAGTTGGGAACTTTGTACAGAAAATACGAGCAAAGACACGATCTAGTATGCATCTTTGTTAACCTGTGAAACTTGCGTATGATATTATCCTATGTCAATCAACCAGCAGGCTAATTAACAGAGTATGTTTCAGAAGTAGGATGCTTCTGTCTAAAGATCCCTTTGAGAAAGGATAGCTCAGTTAACTCCAATTTAAAGTTACTTCGAAGTGCTCAAAAGAACTGAACGAGCAGTCTTTAACTTTTTCATTTGAAACTTGCTACTGCTCCTAATATTTGTTTCAGAGCGTTGGGCTTCGGGCATGATGCATTGACCCTGAACCGACCTGAATGGAAGACAACAGCGGCAGACAAGCTGTGACCCCGGATAAGCTTGCCCCCAGCAAGTACCATGCAGAATGCAGTAAAGAGATGGCGGCTCAAACAACAGCAAGCAGGCTCATGAGACGAGCCTGATGTGGGGTCTAGATGGCGGCCGAAACCAAAGCACAGGGACCTGTGATCTCTGAATATTCTTGGCAGCTTAGTACTAATAGGATACTGGAGTGGAGCAGAGGCCTCTGCTTTGGAATTGCCCGAGGGACACCAATTATGGATTCCAGAGTGCGGTTAGTTAACTGATACCGATGGTTGTGCGCTCTTCTTCACCATCCCCATGAAAGCGAAGTGAAAGCAAACGGGCTACTAGTACGTTAACATAAGCGTTTCTTTAACACAAAGCAAAGCTGGCGTGAAAACTGCTGTCCTAGTCTGCCATTTAGGCAGCAGGGAAAGCTAGTTTAAGCTTGTAAGCATGGTGCCCAAGGCCTAGCTGCTCTCGATTAGGGAGGTCAGCTGGTCACTGTCTGAGAAGTACAGGGCCAAATTTTTTTTCCCCTCTCGCTGAATAAGCATGAGTCAACTCAGAACATCAACAATAGTGCTACTTATTTCAAAATGAAAGTTCTAGTTGTCATGAGCTTCGGCAGTCGTCATTGTAGCTTTATTGCCTGCGGTCCGGAAATTTAAACGGAAAAAATATTTTATACTAATATTCTTCTGGAATTAGAGTAAAGTTAACCGCATAATCTAGGAACATCTTCTCATTCAGGCCGCGTGGCAAAGGTAAGGAGCGGGCCCAAAAAGTGGAGCCCAGAAGATAGCGAACCTGATCTGAAATTTAGGCTCAGCCCAAAAAGGTGTAGTCGTTGAAGTGCTGGGCTGTTAGAAAAAGATCAGCAGTCTAACAACACTCTGGGCTTCCTCAACACATACGGTTATTTGGGCCTCTGATGGGCTTAACACTCTGGGCTTCTTCCACAACTGCAAAATGGCGCATTATGCTGTTCTTAAAAGGGCGCATCATGAACTCATTCTGAAACATAGGATCTTTGACCTTTTCCTCTTTCGCACCGATGAGCACGAGCTGTTGTTGCTAGTGCAATGCTTCAATACGTATAATCACTGCGGTGAAGTGAGCAGGCCAAGGTTTTTTTTTTCGAATAATGAGCAGTCCAAGATTCACGCAACGGCCAGCCGGGCATGTCCCAGCAGTCCCATTTGAATAACCGAATCTAGCTAAGCAGCAGCATATGCAGATGTCAGGGGGGTGACTGATGAGCAGATCTGATGAGCAGATGAGACAGGGGAACTAGGGCTAGCCGTTCGTACTCATACCCCAGAGCTCAGCTGGAGCTGGAAGCATACATCCAAGCAGGATATGGTAAGAAACGGGGCGCCGGCACGTGCTCCCGGCCCCCGACGTGCCTGCCAGTGCCAGGCGCGACCGGTGCAGGTGCAGCTCCGGCCTCATGTCATGTGCGGCGCGCGCGGGCGCGGACAAGGCGCCTCCCCCGTATATTAGTGCCGGCGTGGCAGGCGTGCCATGTTGCCATGTTGCCCCTGGGATCGGGGTCCTCATCGTCCACGATCGCCGCCCACATTCATTAGCCGTTTGGCCTCCTTGGGAAAATCCCACGAGTAGGGAGAAAGAGCTAGAGCGAGCGCAGGGCCGCCGCCGGCTGCAGCGAAGGGGAGGCAGCACAGCAGGCGCGCTTCGGCCGGCCACCGAGCCGGCAATGCCGCCGCCGCCGAGCCGCGCCGCGCTTGCGGTGGTCGTGGCGCTCTTGCTGGCCGTGGCCGCGTCGCGAGCGTCCGGCCAGACGACGGCGGTGGTGGATCCGGATAGCTGGGTGGTGCCCGCCGACGACCGTGGCGCGGCGGGCACGGTGGAGGAGTGCGCGGGCGGCGCGGCGAGGAGGGAGCTTGGGAACGGCGGGTACATCAGCTACGACGCGATGAGCCGGGGGCGGGTGCCGTGCTCCTACCGCGGCGCGTCCTACTACAACTGCCGGCCGGGCGGGCCGGCCAACCCCTACTCCCGAGGCTGCTCCCAAATCACCCGCTGCAGAGGCTAGCGGCTTGGGTTTCATCGTCTCAGGTTCTTGCAGCAGCAGCTAGCTTGTAAGGGAAACCTGTTTCTTCTTCGCTTCTCCTTTCTTGTTCTATAGCATCTGGGTTTTGGGAGGTGGATCAAGCTTCTTCTTGCTCCCATATATTCTTGTAATTGGCATTGGTAGGCGACATGTGAGAGCTCCTCTTCGTTCTCATTACATTCTTCGTCCATACAAATTGCTTGTTCAAGCTCCCATACTAGCTTTGTTGATCCGATCCCTTCTAGGTTGCTTATTAATTCAGATGGAATCTGATCGACACGCAAGTGTGGTCCTGATCTTGTCCTGTTATGCACAGGCACGATTCCTTTCACATGGAATCGATCTGATCAGTTCGTGCACCGACACTCTTTTCCTGTACAGATCAGGGAGAGAGAGAGAGAGAGTGGAGACAGATTCAGAAGCAGCAGTAGCATGCTTTGCAGAGCTCGAGAAGCGGAGTGCTTGCCGTGACCCCTGGATATGAAGTTGAATTCGAATTTTGCTGCAACGTTCGTCGATTTTATTTTCTTTTTTGCTGGAACGGATTCAAATTTTGCTATTTTCCATTTTCCAGTGAAACCCAAGTAATTATCTACGGGCCATTAAGCGTTGCTCCATCGAGCTGCGCAGGTCTATTCTTTCCGCAGCGCGTCCTCCATGCAGCAGGCAGGACTGAACCGAAGAACCCGTCGTCATGTGGCCTAGTGGGCTGAGACCCAATCTAAAACAAACCCAGCCCACGTGCAATTCCTATCCCCGTTTCAACCGAACCCATCGCGCCCGATGTGCGGTTATCGGAATGTCTTTCTGGGCCATGTTTTTCAACAGCAAACAATGTGGGCCGGATTGGCAAGAATACTGGGCTCGGCCATGCAGACACGCCCTCTCTCTCCATCTCACAAAGCAGTCAGCACGATTGCAGCTCTCAAGTCAACTGTAACAAGCCTATAAGCTCCTCCCCTAGAGGTTCCAGGCCAAAAAAAGTCAATACAGTGCCACCAGAGTTTACAAATAGGCAATCCCTTCAAGTCCTTACAAAAACATGTTGGTGTTTTTGGCTCAAGACCAGGTAGTTTACAGATAGGGTCATGGCTTCTGCGAACACATTTTAGGTGTATATATTTGCTGTAAATCACAACTCACCATATCGTTCGGACGGGAAATTCCTGTATCGTTCGGTATCGTTTTCGTACTTATTTGTTAAAATTATAAGTATGGAAAAATTCCTAACCTGATCGTTTTCATTTTCTGTATTGCAGCACCATTTCCCTTTCATCCTATGTTTTCAGTTGTAAAGAAAATAATATGCACACCTACATTTGAGTTAGAAATGATTGAATATTCCCAGTAATTTTATATGGTTGATACTAGGGATGGTAGGTAGTTGATACCAGTATCAGATCTGGAGGTGCTGCGTGTAAAGAGGGTTAAGATTATTAATTGCGAATTTCCACATGCCCTTACCTTGTTCAAAAGCGAATCTTCTCTTCTTCTTTTTAACCAACTCCTCGGATCTTTAAAAGTTTGCTAGCGCTGCCACTGGCACACAGGCAGAAACGACGCAGACAATGCAAGGCCTGCAGCAGCAAGCAGCCGGCCGGGTGCACGCGATGCCACCGCCACGGAGCCGCGTGGCGCTCGCGGCCGTCGTCGCTGCAGTGCTCCTCCTCGTCGCAGCCAGCCCGCCGCGGGGTGCCGCCGCCCACGGCATGGCCTGCAGCACGGGCACGGTGGGCGAGTGCGCGATGGGCAGGAGGAGGGAGCTGGGAGGGAGCGGCTACATCGGCTACGGCGCGATGAGCGCCGGCAACGTGCCGTGCTCGTACCGCGGCGCGTCCTACTACAACTGCCGGCCGAGCGGCGCCGCCAACCCCTACTCCCGGGGCTGCTCCGCCATCACCCAGTGCAGGGGCTAGCGGCCGTCGAGCAGGCGAGGTGACCTGGCCGGGTTCATGGCGGCACGGTCTCATGAACGCTAGCTCCACGTACTTTTGCACCTTGTAAGACAAAGCCTCCTAGCTCTTTTTTTTCCCCTTTTTGTTTCAGTTTTGATTTTTGGTGGTGGTTTCTGTAGCTGGATTGAGATCCATCAATTGACATGGAGCGAGACGATTCTTGCTCTATAATTCATTTGTTGTATTTGGCATTTGTAGGCAAAACGAATACCTGATTCGTTCGTGTAATATAATGCTCAGTCATGGCTCTCAGCTTGGTCTTTTTCTTGTTTCGGGCGATATAGTTCCTCTCACTACGAGCTACCAGTCTTTCGTTTGAACTTTTGAATTTTTGATGGTCAACAGCGGCTCGTCAACATTAGTTTGCAAACGGCTAGGAATTCATCAAGTTTTGCTAAAAGAAAAGGGAGGGTTAAACAGAGACATATATAGGTTAGTTTATCTGAAATACTGAGTTCTGTTTTGGAACAATGAAATGCTTGCACATTTATTTAAAAAAAAAAGAAACGCTTGCACATTATGTCAATTGTCAAGAACAATTGCCGTTTTGTAGTGTCATATGTTTCAAGCTGTATACATGAAAATGCTGAAGGTACAGCGGACGTTTTCGCTAAACGCAATAACTAAGCACGATTCCGGCCAACAGGTCAATACGGTAAGCCTATAAGCTTCTTCCCTCGATCGAGGTTATAGGACAAGATAGTCAAAAAGGTGGCAGGAGGCGGATCGACCTATAAGGGTTCTGCCATGTTAGAAGTACGGACACAATGCATGAACCTCGTGCAAAATTGCTTCTGTAGAAAGGAAGTGGTCTAATAATCTTATCCATGTTAGGATACAAGTATACAACCAGGAACCATTTTGAGTCGAAGGAGGCTCAAGCACCACACAAGAATGTTGGGAAAATATAAGAACTCTTGTAATGCAAATTCGAGTTGAAGGTAGCTCAGTTTATAAGGAAGACTTGAAACATTTTATTATTTGTATAAGGGCTTAGGGATATATCCTAAGAGGGAAAATACTTGAAACGAGTGTTGGGAAAAGCGGAGCCTTTTTCGGACAGGCTGCGCTCGATAAACAAGTGCCAAGTGCCCCCCCACATGTCACTGACACAGCGGAGGAGTGAAATCATTGGGATTCTGTTCACACGCAGGATGCAGCATTGCAGCTACAGCCCACTACACTACTGTCAGTATTTGCACCGACACTCTTTGCATTCGTGCTGTGCATTCCTTTTGAAGTCCAGATCGGAGTGGTGACAGACTGAAAGCTGAAGGTGGTTTCTGACTTTCGAGGCCAGGAGGCCTGACTAGAAAGCAGCGATCGGTTTCCCATGTTCCAACCATTGTTGGACTAATCCAGAAAGGCATGACCGTGATCCGAGGGCGAGCAGGAATCTGTGTAGTTCAGCTCCAAGCTCCTACTGGAGTAATGGGCAAATCATCGATCGATCACAGGCAACTGGCCGGACTGAGCAGGAAACTGAGCATGTCCAGATCGTATTGTCGATTGAAAGCACATGCTCTCGCATTTAAACAAGACGCTGGGCCTTCGCCATGAAAATATTCATGGATAAAAACTTACTAAATTACTGTCATGCGATTGCAGTTACAGTACGTTCTGCTTTTATTCCGTCGAACGTGGATCTACCCTTAAAAATTCGGTTGGATTTCCTGGGTGTGACGGAGGGACGGTGGCTGTCTCCCACCGGCCGGCGGCTCTTCCCCGCCGGACGGCGGCTCTTCTTCTCCCGGCGGCGATGGCCACCTGCACTGGAAGACACACACGCAGATTCTTCTATTCCAGACCCAGTCGATGTCGACGCCGGGGTCGGCGGCGCTGCGCTTCCTCGTCGCGCAGTGCCCGCCGGTGCCGAGCCTTTCGTGCACGCACGAGCTCGCACAGTTCAGATTGTTCACGCACCTGCCATGGAAAAACCTGTTCTGCGTTGTGCACATGTATGCCTCCGCACCTATGTACGTACAAACATAAACCTTGTCAGGAAATTTAAATTCGCAGAAATTTCGCGAGAATATATGAAAACAACAAGGGTTGTTTTACTTACAATAGGCCACGAGGAGCAAGGCCAGGGCGAAGACAGCAGGAGCTGCTACTTTCCTGTTGGACGCCATGGCAGTTTGGTGCGGAGAAAAGGGCATACACATGTTCAAGATTTAGAGGGGTTGCTTTGGCCCTAGGCCTATCCTGTGGATAGCAAAACGGCAAAACCCAAATGTTGGATACTATACAATTTATTACTACCCTTGTTTTATGAAATATTTTATGGTTTTTTCCTGTGGATATAATAAAGTAGTAGTTTTTTGCTGTATGGTCAAAATAAATAGTATAGTTTTTTTTCCTGTGGATATAATAAAGTAGTAGTTTTTTTTCCTCTGGATACGGAAAAGCAACTGGTGAATGGATACGCAAAATATAAATGCACGCAACATAGTCCAAATACAGTCAAATATGCTCGGTGTACTGATTTCCGGAGACACCGACAACATGACAAGGCGCGAGTAATTCCTAGACACACGACCTGTCGGTTTTGCACGTTACAGTAGTCCAGTTTGTTCTTGGACTTCCATTCACTTCAATTGCTGTGTGTTATACTGTTATTACACTTCAATTCTGGTACTGCAGCATTCCAATTTGTTATTCTTGAGGAACTATTATACTTCAGTTATTACAATACCAGAATTGTAGCCAAAGATTTTGTCTCAAAATATTTAGATTTGTCGTCAAAATAAATATATTTGCAGCCAAAGATTTTGTCCCAAAATATTAAGATTTGTAGCCAAATAAATAGATTTATAGCCAAAGATTTTGTCCCAATATTTAGATCTTACTGCACACTTTCAGAGCATGACTAAGAAGTTTAGCATTTAAACAATATATATTGAGTTTTTTTTAATCAGAACAATATATAGAGATATTCCAGGTATTAACTACATACACTGCTGTCATGCTGTGATATCACCAGCATTGCAGGTTATTCTTTTCTGCAACTTGTTGTTTTAGACAAGCTGGACTACTGCCGCTATTCGCAGGGCGCCAGCCTGGAGAAGATCTGCAAGCTCATCAAACAATATAGCAGTGCGCCAGCCCCAGCCCTTTGGGGCTTTTGGTAGCAGCGTCCCAGCCTGCTTCAGGCTTCCAAATATCATGACCTCTCTCTTTGATGGACAGATGAGCTACGAGCAACAAACAATTTTGCAAATTAGGACATACACAATACCTCAATAGAAGATGAGTTGATGAAAAGTGGGTATAAGCACCTGATACCGAGCAGTAACCTTTTCCCGAGGGTCAACATACATGTGGACCTAAGGAATAAGTTTATCAGTTAATTTGACCATAAACCAATGAATTCAGTAAATCACTCACCTTCCTCAAGGGGTCTAAAAACTCAGCCTTGCGTCGGTGGAGAAAAAGTCCTGTATTGCCAGTTAAATTTGTACAAGGCATATTATTATACTTGGACAGTCAGGCAAGAGGTAAGCTTGTGAGGACATGGTAATAAAAAGAATACCAAGGGTGCGTCGTCCATGAGGATCCTCATCATTGAATGCCTGAACACTCACCTGCAAATGGGTATACCACTTAACTAGATTTAGGCCATTAGAAGGATGTATAGATTTAAGACAACAAAGCCAACCTTCCACAGAGAGCCTGCATAAAACACTTCAGTCGAATGTTTCACCTGACCATCAGCAAGTCTGTGCACATCCTCGAACTCAACTCTGTGAACAGCAATAAGCTGGTCAAGCCATGCCAGAAACAAGGAATCAATGTGCACATCTAATTGTAAGCCTTTACTGCCTAAAGATGATAAAAGGTAAATAGCAGAACATTTGTTGGCTAGCCTTATCATTTTTCATGAGAAAATTTATTTTCTTTTTCATATTCCTGCCATGGCACATTTATCAACAAGGCAACAAGCCAACTGGTAACCTAGAAATAAACTCAAGCTTTTAGATAGCTTGAGAGATATTACTTGACATTCAGGAAAACGAAATAAATAATAACTCAAGTTTTTCCTGGAATACTGTTCAATGAGGTGTTGTTTGATGATAGAATTGCAGATACAGAAAAATAAGTAACCTTACCCAAAGCGGAAAGGAGGAAAATGGCTAAGCGGTGTTTTCATGTCTAATGATATAGTTGCATCCTCTGCAGTTTCCCAATCCGACCCAAGTTCATGCTCCTTTGACTCCTGCATCTGGACAGAAGAACCACCTGGAGTAGAAACAGATGCAACACTGCGATATCTCGTCTGCACGCTGGTCTCAAATATGCTTTCAGCCTGCTGATGAACAACATTGCTTTCTTGGCTAAGATTAACCAATGCAGTTAGGCCATCCGCTGAAATATCTCCATTGCGGTCAATTCTAGGTTCTGATTCATCATTGGCAAATTGCTGACCATTTCTTGAACCAAGCCCATAAGGGACACGGGAGAAGACATAACGTGTAGGAGCCCAAGCTGCACCAGGCACATTTGAGTTCCCTCTCCCAATACCAGCAAGTCCATCGACTGCTCCTCTTACATTAACACGGACAGGCCCAAGCCCACCATTGCCATCACCCTGGGCATCTGCGAGATAGATATTACCTATGGTACCAGAAGCACTGCTCCGGTCATTTTCCTGCCTGTAGTGTGTATGCGAGCTCACATATGCTTGCTTGCAAGCACAAGAACTACTCGTAAGGCAACAGTTTCTGCAAGTATCAGCAACTATTGCTTGCACTCTGTGACACAGAAGCATCTGCAGTAACAAAAGCATCAAGTTCTATAAACCATCATAAAAGGAACACTGTACTACAAGGCAGAAATTAGACTACAAACCTGTAGCCAAAGACCATCATTGACAGCTTTGCAAGGGAATCCGAATTCTTCAAGTTGCTTTCGAACGCTTAACAGCGCATCAAATGACATGTTGCAGTAGAGAAGAGAACCCCTCTCAAATATATTCATAAAAGCATTATATTCATCACTAGATAAACAAGAGCCTCCCCTAATGCATCTAACTTGCCGCCGTCCAACGACCCTACCACCCCAAAGTGGTGCATTGGGCCTTCCCCACTCAGTAGGAACAACCCCACTACTGGAAGTTCTTGAGAAATAATTCTTAGTTTGCTCACTAGAAAGCCAGATGTTTTCATTAAACTGATATGAAGTACTTTCTCCAGATGGTCCTCCTGTAGAACAATCGTTCCCCATCCTCTTGGAAGCTTCACCATTCTAAATTCAGAAAAACAGCAGGGTCATGCTTCAGCTAAATATAGTTATTTGTGATGACAAGGAAAAAATGCATAGCATATCGAACAAAAGCAGAAATTTTGGGTGTCATCTTAGTCGTACAATGGGGGTATGGTATGATATTCCAGGGTATTACCGTGTCTGAAATAGCAATAATGTTATGGGCAATTTCATTCCCCAAGTTATCATGCAACTTTAAGTTCTGCAATTCAGACTCAATTAGCTGTTCCTCGCCAGGTTCATCCATTGGAGTCTTCCCCTTCCTCATGGAATGATCAGCATTTGATGAGCTTGTTTCATTCCCACTAACTTGTAACTCAAACATGGTAACCTTTGCAAGTAGAGTAAATAATGCTAGTTCAAACCTTCAAGTACCAAGATAAGTTGTTGTCACAAAAGGGGCTTGTAATATCATTCAGCGCACAGATAAACATAAAGCATACCGTTTCTCCTCATTCGGTACCCACAATTCATCAGACGTAAGGAGAGCATGCAAAGTTTGTGAAGAAAGCTTTGGTAGCACCTTTCAAGAACAAAACAAAAATAATATTGTGAGTAACAAAAAGGCCCAGCAATTCACAATTAACATAGAATATATATTGAATAACAAATCCCAGCCAAGACCATCCAAACATGTAAGCACTTGTGTTGATGAAAAGAAAAAACTAAACATATTCATATAATACAACATAGAATAGTTTTCTTAGTGAATTCTAAAAAAAGAATAGTTTTCTTAGCATTTTTGGTACACCAATGGCCTGTACAATCTCCATTTACTACAATATAACATCCACGCTACTCGATTCAAATACCAAAACAAATACTCAGTCAATTCATGTAATGCACAGCAAGAAATTTATAGAACTTAAGGCATGGGTGACATGGTCTTTAAATACCAATTTTTTTTAAAAAGATCTATAAGAATTAAAAAGTAAACAACAATATCCTGGATTTGACCAGAAAAAGTTCTTAAATGATACGTGCCTCTCGTAGTTCCAGTGTGGCACTTTGACAAAGATAACCCCAGCAAGCATTTCTGACACGTTCTCCATGACTACCATAATCTTGACTTTCAGCAAACAACTGTTGGAATAAGAAAAAGTTAATATGAAGATGAATGATCAAGGAGAAGAAAGCGAATAGTTTATTGTAAAATAAAGTTGATCTCATCAATCATCAAAGTATACAGATCCAAAGAAAAGCTACATAATAGTAATGAACTTGCCTGATATTGTAAAAAATTTGATGTCCAAAGCTCAGAAATAATAAAATCTGTACATATTGTACATAAGTCCTGCAATTGAACATATCATATGAGTCAAAACAACAAAGTGGAATGAGGCACAAAGGAAAATTACCAACTAAATAGCTAAACTTTCACCTGAAGATCCAGAAATGATGCGGCTGCGAGCACCCGAAATGCATTGTTATCATTAAGCTTGGGAGGCTGCCCATAAAGATATGCCAGTGCAATTGCGATTGCCTCTGAATCAACATTAGCATCATCTATGTGCAAGACCACTGTAGGTGCTCCAGCCTCCCTCCAAGGACCATGAAGCATATTCCTGCCAGTCATTTTTTATAAAGAATTTGTTAGTATTTTACTCATCTCTAATTACTTGTATGTCCTAGTAGGAAAAAATGTGAGAAAAGGGAAAAAAGGGAAAAGGTGTAGGAATGGAGTGAGCAAGATTCCTTTCGAATTTACTTTGGTTTTGCATATATCATGTAGAAATAAACGTAGCATCAAGCCAAAGTGCAGAGACCATAACCATCAGGATAACATCTAGTTGAATTGTATCACATAGGAGAAGAAAGAGGTCTCTAATTTTTCTCCTAAGAGTGACCAGGGAAATATGTGTGCACAAATCTGATAGGATCCCTAAAGGGAGGAAACTATGATTTCATTTTTAATGTACCACAGTCCACAGTACTGGTTGATGCCTATGCCCCCATCCACAAGTTCTGGCCTTGAAATCTCAAGGGAAACACTAGCTAGTAACCGATTTCTGTCAAATCATTTTTAGCTTCAACAATGATTCACAGCTTAAATGGGAATCCGGAAGTCTAAAGGAAGCAAACTAGGTTCAATTGTACCAAAGGCTTAAATATGATATCAACAAGAATGCCAGCCTACCCATAACAAATAGTACAAATTAAGGTCTTGGGGATTTTAAGGCTGTAATCGACATGATATTTGCACAATGGATAAGGTCGGATTCTTATTAAACATTTCGGTAGGGATCAAAGCACATGAAAATTTCTTAGGGAAGGGATCGAGACGTCCCAACGAAACAGACAAAAATGTCACTTAGAAATGCAATTAAGTACTCTAGGCAGTTGCAGACGATCAGATCGCAACAGACACTTCAATTCCCAACGAATCGAAGGCGGGAGGAGCGCCAGGGCTCTGCATTCGAGAGCTCACCTGAAGTAGGCGCTCCGGGAGAGGATGAGGCGGTGGAGGCTGTAGGTGGCGCCCATGGCCTCCACGACGACGTCGGAGAAGGCCCCGGAGCCGAACCCCTCCGCCTGGACGTGGTCGCAGAGCGCCGCGAGGTTGCAGTCCACCGGCCGAAGCTCCGCCGCGGCGACCGCCACCTCGTACGGCCGCGGCCCCGGCGGGGCGGCGGGGAGGGGAGCCGCCGGTGCAGCCCCCTCCTCCGCCGCCGGCGGGAGCGGCTGCGGTGGGGCGGCCATCGGGGGCCTGGGGCTAGGGTTTTAGCGGAGGCGTGTGACACGCCGCGTGTCGGTGGGATGGGGGAGTGATGAGGCGGGGCAGGGGTGGGGAGAGGCGAACGAGTCGGGAGGTTGAAGAAAGGCGAACGAGGAAAAAGGCGATCTCTCGGCTTTCGGGGAATGCGCCACTGTTATTGCCTACAATCGCGAGACGTTTCATGTTCTTCTATTTTTTTTCCTTGCCCAACAAGAGAGGTTTTCTTTGAGTGATCCACAATGTTTAGGTAAAGAAAACCAAACAATATAAATAGAAAGTATTTTATTTTTTAATGGCGTGTGCTATAATTTGTTGGATAGTGTTTGATGAATTGTGTTCGATAAAATAGTATTAATTTCATGTAATGGTGCAAAATCTTAAAGCGGATGATCGTAAGTTAACTGAACGAGCAAATTTTTTAAATACATATTTGTGAACTTGATCTCTTTATTACGACAGTACATGTGTAGGATCATACATTTTTTTCTCTCATTTACTAGCATGCCATTAGAGCATCATCAGTGCTGGTATGAATAGAGAGCATAAGTTTGTTCGGTGACACGGTAACATTCGATTGCTCCAGTGCAAAAGCTATTTTAGAAGGTCCGCGTATGGAGTTAAAAATGTAGAAAATGCAAGTTTTCACTCCCAATCTCTCTTCAGATGTTGCAACTATAGTTCATTCTCTCTCCCTCTAGTAAATAGAGTATTTTATTTGGCATGGTCCGAATCAAACATATGGCAGCAAGATTCGATGCTAATGGTGTGCCTCGTTCCCTCACAATTTGATTTTTGAGAGCATTGGTTACCTTATGATGTTAAAAATAAAAATTAAAACATATCTTACAACCTTTTGCTATCAATACCAGGTTTAAGATTTTAAGAAACGTATTATAATATATTCTTGTTTTTTTAAAAAATATGTACATTTTTTAATGAAGATTCTAATGAAATTGAGAAAAAAATGATTTGAGATCTTATAAAATGGCGGATGAGCATGTGGATCCCACTACTGGTACACATGGATCTCACCTGAACAATACGTGGATCCCACCTGAACAATACGTAGATCTCATGTGATGTCAGGATGCATGTAGATAGATAAGTGGGAAGGCGTAACGATTTGTACGTTTTTCAGCTGTGAAAACAAATCTGCCTACGTAAAAGGACAGCTGATGATCCCGATTTATACAAAGATTTTGTCCAACCGAAACGCGTAAAACAAACAATACCTTGTTGATGAGAGACGAAGAAACGAGGCTTCGATTTTCAGATCTTATAAACGGCGGATGAGCCTGGATTGCAGGGGCTAATCAGGGGCACACCTGCAACTTAGGCCGATGAAAGCGGTGCGGCTCGCGGACGACGACCTCATCCTCGAGGTCGGCGCCGAGAAGAGCCGTCCGGCCGGCGAGGTAGAGCACGATGAGACCGCCGGTGACGAGAGTGCTAGCGGCGCCGCCGGGCGTCAAACCTTCAGCTTCAGCCAGGCTTACAAGATGAGGCACCGCGAACCTATGGTACGTCGTCATCTAAGTTTCCTTCGTCCGTCCATGGCTGTTCTCATCTGTGACGGCTGACGTGATCTGCGGATTCCCCCGACTCGTTCTTCATCGCACGACATGGCAATGGCGTGCAGGTGTTCACGAAGTTGCAGACGATGCTGCTGGCGTACCAGTCCCTCGGCATCGTCTACGGCGACCTTGGCACGTCGCCGCTGTACGTGTTCTCGTCCCTGGTCCTGCCGGGCGCCGGCGAGCCGGACTTCCTGGGCGTGCTCAGTCTCATCCTCTGGACGCTCACCGTGATGAGCCTCGTCAAGTACGTGCTCATCGTCCTCCGCGCCGACGACCACGGCGAGGGCGGCACGTTCGCGCTCTACTCGCTCCTGCGCCAGCACGTGAACTTCAAGGGCGACATGCCGGTGCCCGTCACGCGGCATGCCTCCGACGCCGGCCTCAGGTTCCACGGCGAGAGGAGCGGGTCGCCGTCCAGGCTGCACCGGTGGCTCGAGGGCAGCTCGCTGCTGCAAGCCACTGTCACCTGCTTCGTGCTGTTTGGGACCTGCATGATGATTGGCGATGGGGCTCTCACTCCAGCCATCTCAGGTAATTTACACACGTCTTGCTACTCAATCGTCTCTGTTCGTCTGAATTCTGAAGTGCATTCAAGCAGCAGATCAGTTCTCATTCGGATTTCTCTGAATGTTTCATGCTCCGTTTGTTCAGTTCTTTCGGCCGTCCAAGGAATTCAATCGAGGTCTCCCAACATCAAACAAGGTAACAGTTAGTCAGTTACTTACCACAAAAGATTGATTGGTTATTTTCTGCTGTATTGATATCTTCTGACAGAAATTGTTTTATTGTCCAATTGGCAATCTGTTTCGCTGTTGCAGAGCATGTTGTCATATTGAGCGTGGTGATTCTGCTCCTGCTGTTCCTCGTCCAGCGATTTGGCACGAACAAAGTGAGCGCCTCGTTCTCCCCAATCATGCTCGTGTGGTTTGGATCCATCGCCGTGATCGGGGTGTACAACATAGCGAAGTACTATCCACCTGTTCTGAAAGCTGTATCACCGCATTACATATACTACTACTTCGCCAGGAACAAAAAGGTCGGCTGGGAGCAACTTGGAGCCATCATCCTGTGCATCACAGGTGAGAAATATAATCTACATTTGCTGCAAAGCTTCAAATTCCTGAGGAACTGACAATTTTTCCCTGTTCATATTTGATGAAATCTGAACATACGAGTATATGACTGAATGCTTGTGATCATAACCAGGTGCTGAAGCTATGTTTGCTGACTTGGGTCACTTCAACAAGTCATCAATCCAGGTAAACATGACTGACTGTATAGAATTGTTTCCGAGTTCTCCCACAAAAAATTTAACGTTTCTTACAAATTCATGCATTTCAAACATGTGTGCTTGTACTGATGTTTTTCCTTTCCCTGCAGGTGGCGTTTTCGACTGTAGTTTACCCATCCCTGATCCTCGCGTACTCCGGGCAAGCAGCATACCTGATCAAGCACCCCTCCGAGCTGAGCACAACGTTCTACAGCAGCATCCCGGGGCCTCTGTTCTGGCCGATGTTCGTGGTCGCCACTCTGGCCGCCATTGTTGCGAGCCAGGCGCTGATATCCGCCAGCTTCTCCATCATCCGTCAGTCCATGGCTCTTGGCTGCTTCCCTCGCGTCACCATTCGGCACACCTCGGAGGAGTACGAAGGGCAGGTCTACTGCCCGGAGATCAACTTCTTCCTGATGGTCGTGTGCATCGTGATCACTGTTGGGTTCGGTGGCGGACCCGAGATCGGCCGCGCCTTTGGTAACCAATTCACCAAGCCATTAACATTTTCAGTTTGCTTAAGCATTTTTTTTCTAGAATATGTAGGAGGGCTGCGTATCTTTGTATTAAGAAGAAGAGAATGTTCGAAACGTTACAACACGGGCTAACCGAGCACACGCACACGATTTGAATAACAGTGGCAACGCATCCACCCAACCAGTACAACCAGAGCGGCAAAGCATCCGCCCGAAGCAACCAACGACGATGACAAAGCATCCACCAGAGAAGAGGGGGCGGCAAAACATCTGCTAGACGACGATGACCAAAGCAACCCGGGTGAGGTGGACGAATCGAAGTGAAGGCAGGCACCCGACCGGAGATGACTTAGGGTGGCGTTCAGCAACGATCCTTGTAGTGACGGTAGCAAGAACCCGTTGAGCTTCCAAGACGACGCCTCAAGGGAAGGGGCGACGCCACTTGCACCGTCGTCGTCCGACCAACACAGTCAAGGCTTTCACCCGGAAGCTCGCCGTAGGGGAGGGAGAAGGGGGAATGAATGACACCTTCAAGAAGAGAAGCGGCGCCCGGGGGCGTTGCTGTCATTGACCCGCAAGCAGGCACAAGGCTTTCGCCTACACCCCGTTCCCTCCCCAGAAATCACAGCCGCCACTAGGAGCCGAAGAATGCCGTCACATAGCCAGTTGTTCGGTCCCCCTAGCCACCAGAGAGGGTTTGGGGGGGAGGGGGGCACCCGGCCTGCAGCTCCCCGCCATCGCCGCCCTCGTTGCTCGCCTCTGCTGAGCAGCAGCACATCCGGCTCCTCAGCTCCCGCGGATCGCGACCTCCTCCTCGCCGGCGCCAGGAAGGCCTCCATGGCCGCAACCGTCGTTGCCACCTGCTTAGGGTGGGGACGGCCACCCGGCCTGCAGCTCCCCGCCATTGCCACCCTCGTTGCTCGCCTCTGTCGAGCAGCAGCACGTTCGGCTCCTCGGCTCCCGTCGGTCGCAACCTCCTCCTCGCCAGTGCCAGAAAGGCCTCCATGGCCACAACCGCTGCCGCCACCTGCGGGAGGGGGGGCACCCGGCCTGGAGCTCCTCGCCATCGCCGCTCTCGTTGCTTACCTCTGCCGAGCAGCAGCACGTTCGGCTCCTCGGCTCCCGCTAGCCACGGCCACCTCCTCGCCGACGCCGGGAAGGCTTCCATGGCCGCAACCGCCACCGCCACCTACTCCCCTTCCACCGCCACCTGCTCTCGCCGTCTTGCTGCCGCATGCCGCACCGCTCGCCCGCAGCCTCCTTCTCCGCGCAGATCAGGCACCGGGATGGTCGGATCCGGCCACCAGGGCTCCGGATCCGCCACCCCTTGCCGCCACCGTCACCCTGACGGCGGAGCTGCTCCGCACAGTCCCCGCCCAGTACTGGCACACGCAGCCTAAGCGAGGAAGATGGGGCCCACGCGGGTTTCCGGCAGCCCCTCCGGTGGTGGCAGGGGAGGGGAGGAGAGGGAGGGGCAGCGAAGGCGGAGGCCGAGGTCGTGGGCACCGCCCGTGTCACCCGAGCGGGGACGACGCGGGGCTTCACTCCGTGTTTTTTCTGGGTACTTCGCTGCTTTAGTATTTGAATGATCTGAGAGCTTTGCTTTTGCTGCTTCTGTTTGATTTGCAGGTGTTGCAGTGATCTTTGTCATGCTCATCACCACTAGTCTGATGGCGATAGTCATGGATGTCATCTGGCGCGTGAACGCCGTATGGATCGCTACGTTCGCCGTGGCCTTCATCTCCATCGAAGGCGTGTACGGGAGCGCGCTGATGAACAAGTTCCGGGAGGGCGGCTGGGTGCCGTTCGCCATCGCGGCGCTGCTGTTGGTGCCCACGCTGTCGTGGACGTACGGGCGCAAGCTCAAGGCCGGGTACGAGGCGCGCCACGCCCTGGACGCCGCGGAGCTCGGCGCGCTGGCGACCCGCGCGAGGGCCCGGCGCGCGCCGGGCGCCTGCGTCTTCCTCACCGACCTGGTCAACGGCTTCCCGCCGATCGTGCGCCGCTACGCCGAGCACACGGCGTGCCTCCGCGAGCTCACGCTCTTCGTCACCGTGCGGGAGCTGCCGGTGCGGTCGGTGCTCCCCGAGGAGAGGTTCCTCGTCGCCAAGGAGCTGGGGCCCGCGGGGGTGTACCGCTGCGTCGTGCGGTACGGGTACATGGACAAGTACGACCTCGTCGGCGACGGCTTCGTCGCGTCCGCCGTTGCCGCGCTCAAGGGCGCCGCCGAGAGCGCCGAGGAGGCCGAGGCGATGGACTCGGCTCTCGGGGATGGGTACGTGGTCGTGTTTGGGAGGACGATCCTGCACATGGGCGGCGAGCACAACTGTTTCAAGCGGTTCGTGATCAATCACCTCTACAGGTTCCTGCAGAAGAACTTCAGGTCCAGCGTCTCCATGCTCAAAATTGACCATGCCAAGACCTTGCAGATTGGAATGCTCTACGAGATTTAACTGGGGTAGAAAAAAAATGAATTTTGTTCCCCCATGCTGTTTTGACGGAGAGGGGTAGATCATGACGAGAAATTCAGCATAGTGTTTTAGTTAATTCATAGATTTTTTTTTCCATCGTGATAGTGTGTTTAGCATGGTTGAGCTCCATTTTGAAAGCAGGAAACCAGCAGGAGGATATCATCTCTATCTAACTCCAGCACTTCAGCTGAATACAATTTCCAAGACGAGCAAAAAGCTCAATTTCTTCTCCAGCTCTCTCTCCTCCTACACCTACACTTATAAACCGATCGGCTTCATTCTTTTACCAACCATTTGGAATCGGTGAATGAATCCAAGAGGTAAAAGGTAGCGCGTGGAAAAAGATAAAGATCAAAGTCACGCACATTGACAACGAATGTAGTAAATGAAAGTAAACTCACTGCTACAGAACAAACCATCACCGCCGGTTTTATGTAAACCGGCAGTAATATCCTTTCAACGCCGGTTTAGAAGCAAATACGGACAATAACACTTATAACCGGCGGTGATGCTCAATTTCACCACCGGCATCACCGCCGGTTTTTAACACCAACCGGCGGTGAAACAAGACGCGGATCCGAAAAAACTTTTCAACCCACTTAACTTAACTCCCTTCTCACGTCCGCCACCCCCCCCCCCCCGACCCTCACCCCCCGGCCCCCTCAGCCCCACTCCCCACCCGCTCTCTCTCTCTCTCTCACTCGGCGGAGCCGCAGCAGTGGCGGGGCCGCCTCTCTCAAATCCAGGTGCACCACCTCCCTCCCACCCTCCCTCCCTCTCTCTCTCGATTGGCGACGGGGCTTCGGTGGGGCGTGCTGCCGGGGTGGTGGCGGCGATGGTGGGGTGGGGGTGTGCGGCAGGGGTAGCGGCGGTGGGGCGGCAGGGATTTTTTTTTTGTTTTTTTAATAAGCTAGAATCGGCGGTGATGGGGTACCCATCACTGCCGAATTGGATACGACGGATCCAAAACCGGCGGTGATGGAGTTTGAGGGCCGGTAGTGATGGCCTGTTCTCCAGTAGTGACCGAAACTGTGATCATATCTTTATAAGGGGAAAACAAAGAAAAACCGTACAGTAGCATTCTTCACTGCTAAAAGAACATTGAAAGTACTGTCGCTCACAAACATATACTTCAAAAGATCCGCAACCGAAGGATGAAATAAAAATAAAAAATAAAGAAAGAAAGGTGCACTTCCTTTCTCAAAAAATATTTTACCCTTCGGCTGGGGAAAAAAGGTTACTTCTAAATCTGACCCAGTAAACTCTGAAAGTGTTTTTCCCATTCCTCAGCGATTAAACACTGCAAGCAGCGTAAAAAAATGACGCCAGCATGGCAGCATCCTTCTCCAATCCCCACTCATCAGATGCAGCGGCTGAGGAGGCCACACACGACCACAAGCCCGACAACGAGCAGTCGATCCGCCGCGGGGCTCACTGTCAGGCTCAGGACGTCTTCTCCCAGCACCACCCCTGAGGCCGTCTGCTTCCTCTTCATCTCCGCCACGACCTCGCCATTTGCGTCGCTGATTCTGTACTCCGATTTGCATAAAACGCCGTCGATCTTGCAAACGTTACCGCTGATACAAACTGTCGCTACAGCTTTCCTACTGCACTGCCCTCCCTTCTTCAGGATTTGATGAGCCTTCTGAACACTGAACCATGGCTTGGAGTTCTCCTGTTCCAGGCCTTCAGGGCCATTAATGCGATAAGAGTACCCCTTCCATGTCTTGAACACCCCAAAATTCTGCAGGGAAGAACACACGACCAAAGTGTTAGAGTTATGCTGAAACTTCATCAGAGAAAGGAAACACAGTAGCATCTCATGCATCTACCTTCTTGAGTAGCTTGAGCAGCGTCTTGCCGTCACTGTCCATAACGTACACCTCGCGGCTGCGGCTGCAGGCGTAGTTGTCGACACGGTAAGCGACGCGTCCGTCCTGGCCGTAGATCGTGCACCCGTGGCCGTTGAACACCAGCGATTTCATCCACACCGTGTAAACCTGCTTCTCGGCTGGATCAGCCGGAGTAGCACAAGGTTTCAGAAGGTGAGCAGAGAGCGGCTGGACCCTTGTAATGGCCATTTGTTCTGAACTTCTGATGAGATGAGCGTCACTGCAAATCATCTGCTGCATTTATACATGCAGCCATATGGCCGGCCTCACCAAGCCTGCGTTCCAGATGCTATAGTATTCGGCGTTAGATACGCGTCATTTTTTTAATTTTTTAAGAGTTAGGTGATCAACAATGTTCACAAGGGTTAATTTGAGCGAAATTTGTTTAAGTGGTCAGCAGGGATCAGATACCCAACTCTACATCTCTTTTGTTTCTCTCTTTTGGAAAGTGATGATGCATGTACATTATACATCACTTTGTACACGATGGTATCACATGTCCTCTCAAGTATTTTCTGGTCTTCTCCACGCGTGTTTCTGTTGAGAACGCGTGTGGTGTCGCAATGGGGATATATTTTCTGATTTGTTTTTGCTTTGTAGCAGGAGAGCATCCAGAGTTCAGTGTTCAGACTCCAGAGTTCAGAGGCAGTATCCCCCAACCGACCTTTTTCAATCTTGCATGTGTGTGATGTCGTTATGCTTATGAAGTAGCTCTACACTGCCTTTTCCGAGAATATAGCTTTTTATAATTCAGTAGTTTATATAGCAGACTGTTGAGCACAAGACTCAAGCGCAGCTTTGTGTGCCTACTTTCAAAAGATGCAGGTCATAGATTTGCCTTTATTTTCAAGTTCTATTTCTATTTCATGCTTATGCCAAAAGAGGCCGCAATTTTTCTCAAAGTACTGCATACACATTTTCATTTGACCAGTTGACTCAATGGCAACCATGTACCCCACAAAAAGGTGGTTCTTTATTACTTGAAACTTCACTGCTGCCAAAAATCATCCTCTGTTTTTCAAACACATGAGCATGTTTGGGCCGGAGGATTGCCTGGCAAAGAAATTGCATTAGGAGTTTCTTTTTCTGTAAAAAAATAGTAGGATTCCCCGAAAATTTCCAGAATCAATCCAAACAAAATTTAACTGAACTTGCTAGTGACCTGAAGACCTTTTTTTTTTGGTTTGAAAAAGTGAGCTGAAGACTTTGGTCATAAACATGCAAAGCTCATATGCATCCAGGGAGGATAGTGCTACATACTGCACTTCTGTTCTTTCCTAACGCTGAGACGTCTTTCTTTCAATTTTCAAAGCATACGTTGATGTGTCATTTTCCTTTTATTTTTATTTGCATGAAGTTCGGAACAAAATCGTCTGATTAGACCAACAATTTTTTCGGTATACATTATGCAATCTCAATTCCAAACCACAGGGGAGGTATGCTAATGTTCAGTACCCCAAAGATTTCTTCTGCCTTGTGGAGTGTAGATTTATAATGCACTCGTGCTTTCCGTGCCTTGTAGGAAATAATTCGGATGAACAGTGATCCGAAGTCTGCATACCATTGCCATCACATCGAACTGTGGAGCTCCTTATTAAATCCGACGCCTCTCGTGATCTTCTCGTCGAGCTGGAAGATAATTAGGTAGCCAATTCAATATTCCACATGCTCCCACATTTTATATCATCACATGAACGTCAGAAGCTGCCATTTCCCAAAAAGCAGGAAACACTTCATCGCCCAGAAAGAAAGCAGAGTTTATTTACTTATTTATTGTTATGGTACACTGTCATATTTGATTAAGCGATATGGCCTGTAAACTACTCCCTCCGTTCCAAATTATAAGTTATTCCAATTTTCTTGGAGTCTAACCATTTTATGTTTGACCAAAATTATAAAGAGGATCACAAATATTTATGGCACTGATATACTATAAAAATATATTTAATGAAGGAACTAATAGTACTTATTTGGTATCATGAATGTTAGTACTTTATTGTATAAATTCGGTCAAACTTGATATCCTTTGACTTTCCAAAAAAGTTGGAATGGCTTATAATTTGGAACGGAGGGAGTAATTATTAAGTTTAATTATAAGTTCTGGGTGTGTCCCTGTAGATGACATCAGAGAAAGGAGGATAAAAAGCAATAGCAATCTGCCGCCACATCACTCCAACAAGATAAGAGGTGCAGTAAATGTAACATACTAATATGGTGCAATGATGTTTTCTAAAAAAAAAGTGTAGGTGTCGGTGCTAAATATTACCTCCCATCAAGAAAGCTTGACGTTCTGACAAGAAGCAACAGTATAGAAGAACAAGCTGCATTGCTGGTCTGAAACGTCATGTTTTAGTGATCGGAGGTAGTACTCGTGTTGAAATTTGTTTTCGCATGCTCCCCGTTGCTTTGAAAATCCTGAACTGCAGTTGAAGAACATGGGGAGACTCATCTGTTACTCTTCTTCTCAGTTACTTACCAAGTTTGATACTTACCACTTCTGTTATCTAGACTTAAGCATATGGAGTAAGAATCTAAGCTCAACTTGTGCTCTGAAGGATGCACAAACCCAGCTGTTCATCTACGCACTCATTCACAGTTTCACACCCTTCATGAACCACCGACAGCTAGGAGTAAGAGACTCTAGAACACCACTGCCTGTAATAGTATATCCCTGAAGACTTTTGTTACCTACTACTATAGCAAGCAAAGAGTTTAGTATAAACTCCAGATTCCAGAGACACGCTTTGTAAACGTGGTGCTACTCTAAGCTGCAGATTGCTGACTCGTACAGAGCTAAGGTTATCATAAACAACTTTACCATGACACTAAATTATCACATTTCATGACGCGTATAAGAAGAAGTACCCAATACCCCGCTTAATTTTTTAATCAGGCCTCTGAAAATATGGTAAACAAAATGCAAGCACTATAAATACGAACGGTTGACCAGGCACTGGTCCCCATCCACAATCATCTCACCTCATTCTGCAGCTAGCGACCGACAGCAGCAGTTAGCTCTTCGGCCCCTTCAATGGCCAAGATCCAGCCTTTGCTTGCGGCCGCGTCGTCTCCCTCCCTCAGCTGCTCATCCTCCGGGGATGAATCCCCAACACAGCAGAAGCAGGCAGCGTACACGGTGTGGATGAAGTCGCTGGTGTTCAGCGGCAACGGCTGCGCGGTGTACGGCGCCGACGGCCGCGTTGCCTTCCGCGTCGACAACTACGGCTGCCGGGGCGGCCGCGAGGTCTTCTTCATGGACCGTGCCGGCAAGACCCTCATCAGGATCCGGAGGAAGAGCTTTGGGATCTTCAGGAGATGGGAAGCGTGCCGGTACTTCGACGGCGGCGAGGAGGCGAGGCCGTGGTTCACGGTGTGTAGGCCTAGAAAAGGCGGGGCCGCCGTGACGATGCGCGGCGGAGGGAGGGCGGCGTACGCCGTCGAAGGGTGCTCGCGCAAGTCCGACTACAAGATCAGCGGCGCCGGCGGCGCGGTCGTGGCGACGATCGCGCGGAAGCAGACGGCGTCCGGGGTTGTTCTCGGAGAGGACGTCCTGACGCTGACGGTGGGACCGGAGGTGGATCATCTGCTCGTCCTTGGTTTGGTGGTTGTCTGTGGCCTTATCAACCGTCGCTTGTGATCGGAACGGCTGAGGATTCTCCACTTCTTCAGGAGAGTGCTAGACTGGTTTTTTTTTCAGGGCCTTTTTTTTCCAGCTAATCTGATTCTTACTAGGAGCATATGCATTCGTGAGAATTTGTTCATAGGTAATAACTTGGAATTTTTTTCTCCACCAAGCTATAAGGACGCTTTGTCCTTTTGGTGGATGTTTTTCCCCCGTTGTACCAGTGTACAATTGCAAGGTTGTAGCCTGTATGAAACCGACTATTACTCTATAATAAACTCCGATCATAAGAACCGAATATAGCTGACTATATTTAGGCTGAAAATGCGATGGAGCGTGAAGGTGCATCAAAGTTATATACTTATATACGGAGTCGTACAAAATAATTTCTTATTTTTTTAATTGAATGGCAAAAGATTTGCCGTAATTTTTATTAGAAGGAGTTTAAAGCTAAAAAGAAAAAACAAACAGACCAAACAATTGAAAAACAACAACTCAACGCTCTCCACAACTGAACCGACCCAAAAGAGGCACGACGCAAGAAATTAAAATGACTAATTTGACGATCCTCTCAATCTTCGGGCCGCTTGAAAGAGCTGAACTTCTTCTTTGATCAGATAGGCCACGTCCATAACTTCTTTAGATTCCTGCTGAAAAATTCTTCGGCCAGATGTTCCACCAAAAATACAAGATAAGACCATCGAAGAAAGGTTTGTGCTCCTTGTCAAATCCCTGTCGACCTCGCTTGCTCCTTCCTGATGTTCCACCAAAAATACAAGACAAGACCGTCGAAGAAAGGTTTGTGCTTCTTGTCAAACCCCCGTCGACCTTGCTTCCACCGGGCATGAATTGAGCTTGTTAGAGTTTCTGCTCGGTATTTGATGAAGATCAAACCAGCTGGTCACCTGTGTCCATACTGCACACGTGTAGGGGCAGTTCTTGCATAAATGAATGGGTGTTTCCGGTGCAGAGTTGCACAATTTGCATATGGGATCATGCGGCCAACCTCTCCTTTCTAAATTATCCGCTATGAGGATCTTCCTTTGGAGCAGGATCCAAGCAAATATTTTGCATTTTGGCCCTACTTTTGCCCTCCAAATTGGAGTAATTGCTAATTTTTTGAATCTTCCTTTAAATTGGATACGATAGGCACTGCTAGTCGTGTATTCTCCATCCGACGTCCATCTCCAAATGATCCGATCTTCTGCTCCATCATCTCAAGCTAGTAGGTTAATCTTCTCCCAGAGAGCTACATACTCATGAATCTCGACATTGGATTGAAGGGGGTAGACGTGTGATATCCATGCATTATTCAGTAGGGCCTTGAGAACTGTGAAATAATTTCTTATTTCAGGCATGCTTTTGTTGAGGTGCTTTCAAGCCTGAGGTGATCCACAATATGTTGATGCTCTTCTAACGGACAGCACGAGGTTTGCCATGAATATTGTTAGAAGAGAAAAAGGGAAAAACAACAAACCAAGGGTGAGAAGGAGGAAAGAAAAAGAGCTTTATATCAACAACTGAAAATACTCTTTTTTAAGAACAACTGAAAACTAGCAACGAGGAAAAGACTCTAAAACAGAGATGATATCGACCTAACATATTTATTTTTATTTTCCATGGCCTGTGGTCTTTATAGGGCCGGGTGTGGCGTACATTTTGCCAGCCCGAAAAAATCTAGGCGGGCTAAGTCCGGCCCGATTATTTTTCCTATTTATTTTTCAACTTAAAAAGATCGGGTGGCTCGGCTTGGCCTGAAAAAGCCTGAAAAAGGTCGGCCCGAAAGCTGTTCTGGGCGGGCTTGGTCACGTTTTTTAACCTGAAATATTCCGGGCTTTTGCCAAACCGGCCCAACCTGCATTTTGCTCAGGTCTAATAACACAGTAGTCAGAATAGAAGGATTCCATCTCTGCTCTCTATATAAACGTCCTCAGAGTCCAAGACGAGCTAAAAGTTCGAATTCTTTTTAACTGTGCCTCCTAGAGACGAAGTTCAGTAATGTGTGGCTTAATTACAAATACCGATGATTAATCTCTCATTCTTTTAACAACACTTGGGAGGCTGGACTTTGACTACTCTTAATCTAAAGCCATGAGACAGCAGGAAGCACGCGTAACATAAAAGCACGCATAACAAGGAGCATAATAGTCAGCAAAAGTACACTGGCAGTACAACAAGATTTTTATGGATATTGGTTGTTGGGATCGTCCAAAAACTACACAACCTCGAGCGTCGTTCGTAGGTAGAAACTTCCTAACCTCACAACTTTTGGACCAGCGAACAAAATTCGGTTAACCTTGCAACTTTTGGACCAGTGAACAAAACTTGGTTAACCTCGCAAGCTGTGTACCAGCGAACAAAACCCGGTTAACTTTGCATCTTCTTCGCTACTTAGAGATTTCGAAGCTAACAGCTATTGCTGATAATTAAGTTATAATTTGACTTGCCCTTGAGTGTTCGAAGCTAGTTTTGAACACCGGACTTTCAACTCCTCTACATTTTACTCAGGATCGGATCTGGACTAAGGCCTTGTTTAGTTCCCAATTTGGGAGTGTCAAAGTTGGGAGTTTGTCATAAATGCGCAACTGTAGCAATTCGTTTGTATTTGTGAATTATTGTCCAAAAATTGACTAATTAGGCTCAAAAGATTCGTCTTGAAAAGTACAACAAAATTGTGCAATTAGTTTTTGATTTCATCTACATTTAGTACTCCATGCATGTATCGCAAGTTTGATGTGATGGGGAATCTTCTTTTTGCATAGTGTCAAAGTTGGGATTTTGGTGGAAACTAAACATGGCCTAAGATGCCACGAGGTTGGGCATCTTTCTCGAGCCAAGGATAAAGGCACGAGGTTGAAGGTTTCGTCTGGCGTGAAGGCAATGATGCGAGGCTGAAAGCTTGATCTGGCATGGGGGAGAAGTTCCGAGGCTAAGAGGATGAAAGCGTGACTACATAAAGGCGTGAGAAGCGTGACTACACCAAGGCGTGAGAAGTGTGACTACACAAGGGCGTGAGAAGCGTGACTACGTAGGGGAATTTAATTTGTACACGTTACTCCAATAATTTATATACGGCATATCCTAGGAATGTTGTAGTTGAGAAATGACATTTTCGGGATGTAAAGTGGCTCGCGAGTCACTATAAAAGGGGAACCCTACCCTATCGTAAAGGAGGACACATTGTTTTGAGCACTTACTGTTGGTGTCGAATCCCTTTGAGACCAACATTGGTGAAAAACAAAGAAAAATCTTGCCATTCTGCTCTCATGAGAAATACTAGCACTCACAGCACATGTCCACAACTGATGAACTGAATGATAATAAAAAATAAAAAGAAAGAAAACTTTCTTTCTCAAAAATGTTTTATCCTTAGCTGGGAAAAATATATCTGTAAACGCTGTAAAGAACCTAAAAATATTTGTACCCTTTGTGTATTTTCAGATGCAACGGCTGAGGAGGCCGCACACGACCACAAGTCCAACGACAAGCAGGCGATCCGCCGTGGGGTTCACTGTCAGGCTCAGGACGTCTTCTCCCAGCACAACCCCTGAGGCCGTCTGCTTCCTCTTCATTTCGGCCACGACCTCTCCATCTGGGTCGCTGATTCTGTACTCGGATTTGTGTGACACGCCCTCGATCTTGTACACCTTCCCACTGACACAGACTGTTACCATAGCACAACTACTGTACGGCCCTTCCTCCTTCAGAATTCGATGAGATTTCTGAACACTGAACCATGGCTTAGATTCCTCTTGTTCCAGACCAGCAGGGCCATTGCAATAGGAGTAGCCCTTCCATGTCTTGAACACCCCAAAATTCTGCAGCAAAAAATCACAAGAACCAAAAGCTATGAGTGCTACTTCTACGGTTTCTTCAGAGATGGGAATGGCATGTCAAATCCTCATGGATGTGCAGAATTAACAGTAGAAGTTACCTTCTTGAGCAGCTTGATCAGCGTCTTGCCGCCACTGTCCATGATATACACCTCTCGTCTGCGGCTGCAAGCGTAGTTGTCGACACGGTAGGCCACGCGACCATCCTGGCCGTAGATCGTGCATCCGTGGCCGTTGAAGACCAGGGATTTCATCCAAACCGTGTAAACTTGCTTCTCAGGGATAGGATCAGCTGGGTTAGCACAAGTATGCAGGTGAGAAGAGAGCGGCTGGATCCTAGTGATGGCCATGTTTTCTGATGAGATGAGCGTCAGTGCAGTGGTCTGCTGTATTTATACAAGCAGGGCATGGCCGGCCTCATCACGCCCATAATTCAGAAGTGCATGGCCTACATGCGTGCTATAGTACTCGGATTAGATATGTCATATAAAATTCTTAAGAATTAGGGTGGGTTCTGTTAGATAGAAAGGTTAGATGCATGCGTATTTACCTTACCATATTGTGCTAAAGCCAAGAGATATAGATTGTCTATGTACAGGAATAGATCATCTACGTATAGAAGGTTTATATTTAGAAAAGATCTCTTGGCTTAGCCCTCAAGTTGTAACGCCTATATGTAACTGCTACATGCGGGGCTATTCTGCATCTAATCAACACGTAATCATCGCACGACCCAGATAGGGCGTCGGTGTTCTCCTCCGCTCCTCTGAACTTTCACATGGTAATCAGAGCCATTGCTTTTGAGTAGATTGCATCTCCTCTTCGCAACTACAATGGCGTCATCATCTGCTTCCTCCAATCCTCTCCTCGCCCAGCCTGTCACGGAAAAGCTTAGCAAGAACAATCACGCCCTGTGGAAGGCACAGGTGCGTGCTGCGATCCGTGGTGCTCGTCTTCAGGGGTACCTCACGGGTGCCACCCCTATACCTGCGGCGGAGCTTGTGCAGAAGGGCGCTGATGGGAAGGAAGTGAGGGTTCCCAATCCAGCGCGCGAAGACTGGGAGGCCACGGATCAACAGGTCCTTAGCTACCTCCTCGCATCGGTCACCAAGGATGTCCTCACACAAGTGGCCACCAGCGCCACCGCGGCGGACGCCTGGAAGATCATTGAAGACATGTTCGCGTCACAGACGCGAGCGCGATCCGTTAACATGCGGATTGCTCTGGCAACGACCAAGAAGGAAAATTCGTCCGTTGCCGAGTACTTTGCCAAGATGAAGGCTCTTGGCGACGACATGGCGGCTGCAGGACGGCCCCTAGAAGATGAAGAACTGGTGGAGTACATCATCACCGGCTTGGGCGAAGATTTCTCGCCCATCGTCTCTGCTCTATGCGCTAGAGTGGAACCCATCTCCGTTGGTGAGCTTTATTCACAACTTCTCAATTTTGAAACTAGAATGGACTTGATCTATGGAGGCAGCCCTGGGTCTGGATCGGCAAACTCGGCATCTCGTGGTCGTGGCTCGTGGCGCGGGAAGAATCACGCGCGTGGGAGAGGCCCCTCGCGTGGGGGCGCGCAGTCTAGCCGCGGCAGGTCCAGTCGCGAGCCTCCTGCAGGAGGTCGTGGCTCCCACAACAACAACAACTCCCGCGGCTTCTACAACAACAATAGTCGCGGGACATCTGGTGGTGCGCCTGATTCAGATGACAACAGGTGCCAGGTGTGCTTCAAGATGAATCACTCAGCCGCTGAATGCTGGCACAGGTTCGATGAGAACTTTGTGCCAGATCAGCGTCTTGTTGCAGCAGCTACAAACTCGTATGGCGTGGACACCAACTGGTACACTGATACCGGTGCTACGGATCATATGACAAGCAATCTCGAGCAGCTGTCTCTCAAGAAAAAGTATCATGGTGGTGATCAGATCCACACAGCTAGTGGAACAGGTATGAACATTAGTCACATTGGTCGTACTACAGTTCGTACCCCCACTCGTAACATACAATTAAATGATGTTCTTTATGTTCCACAAGCCAAGAAAAATCTTGTTTCAGTTCATCGTCTTACCGCTGACAACTCTATCTTTATAGAATTTCACCCTGATTTCTTTCTGATTAAGGATCAGGAAACGAAGAATATACTCCTTAGAGGAAGGTGTCACAGGGGTCTCTATCCTTTACCTGCACCAACAATAAAGCAAGCCTACAACTCCAACAGATTGCCCCTGTCTCGATGGCACAGTAGGCTGGGTCATCCATCTTCGTTAATTGTTAAGCAAGTTGTCAGTAATAATAGTCTCCCATATATCGATGAGTCGTTGAGTCAGTCAGTTTGTGATGCTTGTCAGCAAGGGAAGAGCCATCAGTTGCCCTATCCCAAGTCTTCTAGTATTTCCAAGTCTCCTTTAGAACTTGTGTTCTCTGATGTCTGGGGTCATGCACCAGAATCAGTTGGTCGAAAACGATATTATGTTAGTTTCATTGATGATTTTAGCAAGTTCACCTGGATTTACTTTCTTAAGCACAAGTCTGAAGTATTTCAAAAATTTCAAGAGTTTCAAACTCTTGTTGAACGCTTGTTTGATCGTAAGATTCTTGCCATGCAAACTGACTGGGGAGGCGAATATCAGACACTTAATTCCTTTTTTAATAAAGCTGGCATCGTTCATCTTGTTTCATGCCCACACACTCATCAGCAAAATGGGTCAGCTGAGAGAAAACACCGTCACATAGTTGAAGTCGGTCTCTCTCTTTTATCTCATGCGGCTATGCCCCTAAAATTTTGGGATGAAGCCTTCCAAACAGCAGTTTATCTCATCAATCGTGTACCCAGCAAAACGATTGGTCATGCTACGCCTCTAGAGCGTCTCTTTAATCAAAAACCAGATTACTCCTCGATGAGAGTTTTTGGATGTGCTTGTTGGCCTCATCTTCATCCCTATAATAAGCACAAACTAGAATTTCGATCCAAAAGATGTGTCTTTCTTGGTTATAGCACCTTGCACAAAGGCTACAAGTGCCTTGATGTCTCCACTGGCCGTGTTTACATCTCCAGGGATGTGATATTTGATGAAAATATTTTTCCCTTCACTGAGCTGCATCCCAATGCCGGTGCCCGTCTTCGCTCCGAGATCTTATGTCTTCCTTCTGATCTTGTTTATCCGTATGTAGGGGGCGAACATGCAGTAGATCAGTGTGCTAATGGTTCATCTAATTCTTCTAATGTTTCCTCTGAGTTGCATGATGAGAATCAGGGAGACGCTGGTGACAATTCGGAAGGAACCGGTGATGCAAACTCCGGAGGCAATTCGCATGCGGGCTCGGGATCGGAGTCTGGTTCGGGTGCGTCCATTGGCCAACCGCCGGACGCCACGCTATCTCCGGTTTCTCCTCTCGCGACGGCGCCTGATCCAGACACCGCGCCGCACCAGCCAGGCGCGGCCACGTCTTCGGACACCGCGCCGCACCAGCCAGGCGCGGCCACGTCTTCTTCCCCGCGCGCGGGAGATTCGCCGGGCCAGGCAGGCCAGACTGCTGCTGCGGCAACAGAGGCACCTCCAGCTGCAACCCGACCTGTAACCAGACTTCAAAGTGGCATACGCAAGGAGAAAATATACACAGATGGTACTGTCAGGTATGGATTTTTGACAACTACAGGGGAACCTAGTAGTACTGACGAGGCTCTAGCTGATAGTAATTGGAAAAATGCAATGGATCTTGAGTACAATGCCTTAATGAAGAATAAAACTTGGCACCTTGTTCCACCTCAAAAGGGTAGAAATATTATTGGTTGCAAATGGGTATACAGAATAAAGAGAAAATCTGATGGTAGCTTGGATAGATATAAAGCTCGATTGGTAGCAAAGGGTTTTAAGCAGAGATATGGAATAGATTATGAGGAAACTTTCAGTCCTGTTGTTAAAGCTGCTACTATTCGTATTATTCTATCTCTTGCTGTTTCTCGAGGATGGACTCTCAGACAACTTGACGTACAAAATGCTTTTCTCCATGGCAATCTTGAAGAAGAGGTATATATGCAACAGCCACCTGGTTTTGAAGATCCTTCAAGACCAAACTTTGTTTGTCGCCTAGATAAAGCCTTATATGGTCTGAAACAGGCGCCCAGAGCATGGTACTCTAGACTAAGTGCTAAATTGATATCACTCGGTTTTCAATCTTCAAAGGCTGATACCTCTTTGTTCTTTTATCGCAAGAATGATGTTAGCATGTATCTCCTTGTTTATGTTGATGATATTATTATAGCCAGCTCTACACCACATGCTACCACAGTGTTACTTCAAGATTTGCAGGGGGAATTTGCTCTAACGGATCTGGGAGATCTGCATTATTTTCTCGGTATAGAAGTTGCCAAGGTGCGAGATGGCATTGTTCTCACTCAAAGAAAATATGCTTCTGATCTTCTAAAAAGAGTTGGTATGTCAGATTGCAAGCCTGTTAATACTCCATTATCCACTAGTGAAAAATTATCATTACATGAAGGATCATTGTTGGGACCGGATGATACATCACGGTATAGAAGCATTGTTGGTGCTCTTCAATATCTAACCCTCACTAGACCTGATATAGCCTTTTCTGTTAATAAAGTCTGTCAATTTCTTCATGCACCTACCACAGTACATTGGGCAGCAGTTAAAAGAATATTACGGTACTTGAAGCAATGTACAGAATTGGGCTTGAAAATACAGAAGTCTCCTTCGACTTTGGTGAGTGCATTTTCAGATGCAGACTGGGCTGGCAGTGTTGATGACAGAAGGTCTACAGGAGGGTTTGCTGTGTTCTTGGGTTCTAATCTTGTATCATGGAGTGCAAGAAAACAGGCTACTGTTTCAAGATCTAGTACAGAATCAGAATATAAAGCAATTGCTAATGCTACTGCAGAAGTTATGTGGATACAAACTTTACTGCGTGAATTGGGTATTCCTAGTCCAAAGGCAGCAAGACTTTGGTGTGATAATATTGGTGCAAAGTACTTGTCTGCTAATCCTGTTTTCCATGCCAGAACAAAACATATTGAAGTTGACTATCATTTTGTCAGAGAAAGAGTTGCTCGAAAATTACTAGAGATTGAATTTGTTTCATCAGGAGATCAAATTGCAGATGGCTTTACAAAGGCCTTGTCTGTTCGGCTGTTAGAAAATTTCAAAGTCAATCTGAACCTAGAGCGGTTAAGATTGAGGGAGGCTGTTAGATAGAAAGGTTAGATGCATGCGTATTTACCTTACCATATTGTGCTAAAGCCAAGAGATATAGATTGTCTATGTACAGGAATAGATCATCTACGTATAGAAGGTTTATATTTAGAAAAGATCTCTTGGCTTAGCCCTCAAGTTGTAACGCCTATATGTAACTGCTACATGCGGGGCTATTCTGCATCTAATCAACACGTAATCATCGCACGACCCAGATAGGGCGTCGGTGTTCTCCTCCGCTCCTCTGAACTTTCACAGGTTCTGTTTTGCTTCCGCATGCAATTTTCACAAGGTTAATTTTAACAATATTTGTTTATGCAATAGTCAGGGATCAGATGCTGAATTGTCTCTCTTTTATGTCTTTTGGAAAGTGATGCTTCATGTACGTTATACACTTTGTGCACGACGGTGTCACATGCCGTTATGATCTTTTCATTACATTATGCATATTATGATCTTTTCGTTACAACATGCATAATGTGATGTTTTCATTACAATATGCATGTTTTTGTTGAGGTGCATTTGTCAGCCGATAAATTTTATTTTCTTGGCTTTTGTAGCAGGAGAGCATCTATCAGTAGTTCTTCTTCTTTAATGTATTTTTAGCAGAGCATCTACATTTCAGAGCTCAGAGGAGAGTATCCAACAAAGCTAACCCGTAGTTGCTATGCTCTATGCCTTGTTTTGTTTGTCCAGCTGCTCGGTCATAGATCTGCCTTTATTTTCAAACTCGTTTTTTTTCTTTTTCCTGCCTTTGTGAAAAGAGGTCACTGTGATCTACATCTGAATAAGAGGCCACAACTTTATGTAAAAGTAGTCCAAACACTTTTTTTTTTGAAGCGGCACACGCATTTTCATTTGACTAGTTGATTCACTGGCAAGCACGAAACACACATGATGATTCACCAGTGCCAGATTTATCCCCTGTTTTTGAAGATAAGAGCCTGCTTACACTGGATGATTGGCAAAATAATATATATATATATGTATATATATATAAGAAAAATCCATGCATTAATCCAAACAAAACAGTTATAGCTGTTAGCGAGCTGAAGACTTCCATCATATTGCACTTTTGTTCTCACCTGAACCTTGAGGTATCTTTATTTAAGAAAATACATACGCCATTTATTTTCTATTTATTAGCGAGAAGTTTGGAAGAAAAGCATATTGTTCGGTCAACATTGTTTTTGCTGCATGTTATTCAATACCCCAAAGATTGCTGCATGTTATTCAATACTCTCAACTAGAAAAACGATGCTGATTTTCAACACCCCAAAGATTCCTTCTGTCCTGCACAGTACAGAGATTACAGTCCACTCGTGATGATCGTGCCTTGGAGAAAACAATTTGAATGAATGATCTTCAGAAGTCTTCGATGCCATCACATCGATCGATCGGGTACAACTGCATCCGCAGATAGTTTATGAGCATTATTAGCTCAGATGTTAATCTGCACGAACCTCCCAAATTTCTGGCAGCCCTTCCACCAATTGTTAAATATGATGAGGTCTCTTGATCATCTTGTCGAGCTGGAGGCTAATTCATTATTCCACATCAAATCAGTTTTGTGTTCATCAAGAGTACCAGAAGCTGCCGATTCCCAAAAAGCAGGAAACACTTCATCCAGAAAAACACAAGTTCATGCATGCACTCTAGGCAGATTAGGGAAATAATAGACTTTATTTATTGTTATGGTAGCCATGACCAGTGATCTGTAAACTAAGCTCGAGGTGGCCCTGTAGCTGACATCAGAGGAAGGAGGAGGAACAACTGAACAAGGCAACTATAGAAATCGGCCGCCATGCATATCCATCACTCCATGGAAGACGAATTGAAATTAAACCTAGCTGTTAGTACTTATCCTTCATGCATTAATCCATTATTATATCGTTCAAGAGCTTCTTTTTGTTTATTTGCGCTGAATAGAACGATCAGATGGATGCCAATTTCTGATGTTAGTTTGGAATCCTCAACTGCATTGGATGAAACTACTCATGTCCATGTAGTGCAAGAGAACATGGAGAGCCTCACCTCCTCCGCTTCCCAGAAGCATCTTGCTGCAGATTACTTACTACCTACTACACATAACTGTTCTTGCGCAAACAACGACATGCTCTTATGAAGCTCAATACAAGGTTGATATTTATATATAATTGTATTTGCATATGACTATATAAGAATCTCAATTGAACTTGTGTTCTGATGGTTTGTCTCTGTATGCCTGCCTGCTCCTCCCAGTAGAACTCAAGAACATTAGGCTACTAGCTCCTAGTGCGTAGAGACTGAGCAGTATACTATACCTGCTTGTAGTGGTAGTATAACCCTGAAAGGTCTTGTTGTGCCTTTTAATACCAAATGCTACTATTAATCAAATTAAACTCCCAGCACACACCAGGTAAACGTGATGCTAATGAAGCTGCTCGCTCATAGCTGACTCGTACAAAGCTAGATTAGCATAAGCAACTTTAGTACAGCACTATTATATCATATTGCATGACGCGTATAAGAACAAAGTACCCAGTGACCCGTTTATTTTTTTAATTAGGTTTCCGTAATATATATGGGCTACCAGGTCACTGCCACAGCCACACCACCATCCTCATCTGCAGCCTTGATTTGCCACCAAGAACAAGAACAGCAGAGAGCAATTAGCGTCTTGACCTCCTTCAATGGCCAAGATCCAGCCCTTACCTGCAGCCTCATCGTCTCCCTCCTGCTCACCCACCGGGGATGAGTCTCGAAGCCTGCAGAAGCAGGCAGCGTACACGGTGTGGATGAAGTCGCTGGTGTTCAGCGGCAACGGTTGCACGGTGTACGGAGCCGACGGCGGCGTCGCCTTCCGCGTCGACAACTACGGCTGCCGGGGCGGCCGCGAGGTCTTCTTCATGGACCGCGCCGGCAAGACGCTCATCAGGATCCAAAGAAAGAGGTTTGGAATGTTCAGGAGATGGGAGGCCTGCCGGTACTTCGACGCCGGCGAGGGTTTTGGCGAGGAGACGAAGCCGTGGTTCACCGTGGAAAAGGCTCGGAGCGGTGGAGCTGCCGTGACGATGCATGGCAGCGGGAGGACGTACACGATCGACGGGTGCTCGCGCAAAGCGGACTACAAGATCACCGACGACGGCGCGGTCGTGGCGGTGATCGGGCGGAAGCAGACGGCGTCCGGGGTTGTGCTCGGAGAGGATGTCCTGACGCTGACAGTGGGGTCGGGGGTGGATCATCTGCTCGTCCTGGGAATGGTGGTCGTCTGTGGCCTTATGAACCGTTGCATGTGACGGCTGACGAGGACGGTCGAGGATTCTCCAGGAGAGCGTGCATCACAATTCACAAGAACGAATATGTTCTTGTTCTTTTCATGCGATTTTTTTTCAGTTAGACTGATTCTTAGGAGGATACATGGTGAGAGTTTGTTTCGTATCGGTAATAGCCGGTCATTTTTCCCACCAATTTGAGGACGATTTTCCCTTTTTGGTGGATGTTTTTTTCCGGGTCCTACGGATGTACAATTGTAAGGCTATAATCTGTGAAGCAGACTTGTTTTTGTTACGCACTTTAATCTGTGTTTGACTGTTTTCTCTTTGATATTGATTTTTTTTTCTGAGCATCATTTGGTCATAAGTTTAGCATGAGCAATACAAAGTTCAACATGTAAATTCTTATTCGCATATCGAGGACTAGGAGCTACTAGCAAAGAAAGCATAAACATATACTCTATAAAATCGGACCTTAATATAATCAAATATAATTTTCGCTATGTTCGTTCAAGATGAAAAATTGATGGATTGTAGACACGTATGGAAGTTATATAGAGACGGTGAACAACATTTTATCATAATTCAAATATGCTATAGAATTGGTTCATGGAACAGAGTAGACCTACATGTGTTTCGTTGCAGTGAACTGTTTATGCATGAGATGATTTACAATATATGAATACGATGTTTTTCTTTTTTGCTTTGTTTGTTGTATGAGACCATCAATATTTATAGCTCTGACTTCATAAAGCAGTATCCAAAAACCCTTGTAGGCGGTTTAATTAAAGATGAGAACATATTTCAGGTACAGGATTGGCAAGGAAAAAATAGTAGGACCTATTTTTCTCTACAAAACTCATGTAGAACTCTTAATAAGTTTGCTGTTGCTGCATGAATCCAAACTAGCAAGACATTGCTGCTAGCCTCTGAAGACTTTGATCATAAACGTGCAAAGCACATATGTACGGAGAACTGTGCATAGTGTACTTTTGTTCCCATCCAAACGTTGAGATACCTTTGTTGTTGGTGCGCCAATTTATTTCTCTTTTATAGTTCACAAGAAGTTATTTTGTTATTTATTATTCAAACTGAATTCTCGACTCCTTATATTATACCTACTAATTTTCAATCAGCAAAAAGATTCCTTCTGTCTTGTGTATAGACAACTACACAATGCAAACATGGGTTTCATGCCTTGGAGAAAATAATCTTCAGAAGTCTTCCAACTTTCAAGGCATCACATCGATCGATCGGGTACAACTGCATCTGCAAATACTTTACGCGCATTATTAGCATAGTTGGTAATCTGCACAAGGCTCCCAATTTTCTGTCAGCTTCTCCATTGTTTAAACTTTAATCTGATGGCTCTTACGTTCATTTTGTCCTTGCCATTTGGAAACTAATCAGTTAGCTAACTCAGTACCCACATTAATTCCACACACACACATCCATTTTATGCCATCGCCAGAAGCTGCCCATTTACCAAAAGCAGGACATTTCATCTCAAAAACACAAGTGCATGCACTCTAGGAGTCTAGGTAGCAGATTATTAGGAATATAATAGAGATTGTTTATTGTTATGGTACTCGCCATGTGTGGATAAGTGATCTGTAATGTAAACTAAGTTATGGGTGTCTGTCCCTGTACATGACATCAGAGAGAAGGTAGAATGTCCAACAATATAAATCGGCCGCCACATCATTTCGAGGAGGCGAAGCGGCCAGAAATCCAAACCTACTACTTATGGTGCGTTTGGTAGAGCTCTATCTGATTCTGATTCTCTATGGGAGCTGATTCTCTAAGAGAATGATATTGTAGCTGAAAGTGATTCTCTTTGATTCTCTAGTATAAACTCTTAAAATCAGGATGGAGAATCACTTCACAGAATCAGGAGAATCTACTTTTTTCATCTCCCAGCCTTTTAATTTATTTCAGAGAATCACTTCACAAAATCAGAAAGGAATCACTTCTCTCTGAAAAACTATTTGACAGAGCTCCTGCCAGAATATGCAGAGAATTAGCTCTAAGAGCTCTGCCAAATGCACCCTTAGGTGTGACAGTACCGGTACTTATCCTTCAGCATGACGCACCCTTAGGTGTGACAGTGTCAGTACTTATCCTTCAACATGCTTGCTTTGTATATAGCGCTGAATAGAACAATGTTCAGTTTCGAAATCTGATCACACGCGCATGTTAAATTCCACGTTGGTCTGAGGTCAGATCGAAATCCTGAACTGCTTCTGGAGAAATGAAGTCGAAATCTGTTACTCTGCTTTACCAATTAACTGATACTGCTGAACTTAAAGTAGCAAGTATTGAAGTGCACCGGTTGTTTTTGACTTGTATATGGAGTAAGAACTTAAGCTGGACTTGTGCACTGATGCTACCGGACGCATGAGCACACAAAGCGTGCATCCACAAATCCAACTGTTCACTGTGCGTTCGTTCACACCATCCATGAATCACCAGCAGCTAGCAACGTCAAACATGAACTCTAAATCACTGGGTTAGCATGCTAAGCCAAACTTGCCTGTAATAGTATATCCCTGAATGCTTCCGTTACCTACTATGGCATTGGCATGCCATGATTTTTCTGAACTCCAGAGACACTAGGTAAACGTGATGCTAAACTGCTCATTGCTGACTCGTACAGAGCTAGGATTGAGCATAAACAACACTGGTACGGCACTATTATATCAGACCGCGTGACGCGTATAAGAACAAGTACCCAAAACCCCGCTTAAAATTTTAATCAGGTCTCTGAAAGTTTTTTTAAAAATTGATGCACCTATAAATATATGTGGGTGACCAGGAACTGGTTCCCCACCCTCATCATCTCACTGCAGCTACGGACAGAAGCAGAACAAGCAACCAGCTCTGCTCTTCGACCCCTCCAATGGCCAAGATCCAGCCCCTGCCTGTAGCTTCATCATCTCCTTCCTGCTCACCCTCCGGGGATGAGTCCCAGATCCTGCAGAAGAAGGCAGCGTACACGGTGTGGATGAAGTCGCTGGTGTTCAATGGCAACGGCTGCACGGTGTACGGCGCCGACGGCAGCGTCGCCTTCCGCGTCGACAACTACGGTTGCCGGGGCGGCCGCGAGGTGTTCTTCATGGACCGCGCCGGCAAGACCCTCATCAAGATTCAGAGAAGGAGCTTTGGGATGTTCAGGAGGTGGGAAGCCTGCCGGTACTTCGACGCCGGCGAGGGCTCCGGCGAGGAGACGAGGCCGTGGTTCAGAGTGCAGAAGGCTGGCAAGAACGAAGCTGCCGTGACGATTCATGGCAGCGGCAGGACGTACACCGTCGACGGGTGCGCGCGCAAATCGGACTACAAAATCACCGGCGCGGACGGCGCGGTCGCGGCGGCGATCGGGCGGAAGCAGACGGCGTCCGGGGTTGTGCTGGGGGAAGACGTCCTGACGCTGACGGTGGGGTCGGGCACAGATCATCTGCTCGCCTTGGGTTTGGTGGTCGTCTGTGGCCTCATGAACCGGTGCTTGTGAAGTTGTGACGGGAAGTTTGGGAACAGCTGAGGATCATCCATGGAAGTGCTGCATCACAAAGGCGTCAAGAACGAATTTGTTCTTTTTTCCAGTGCGGTTTTTGCAGATATTGCTTGATTGTTAGGAGGATACATGGTGATTTTAGGGAGAGTTTGTTTCATATGTAGCAGTTTGGATCCTTTTTCCCCACCAATCTGAGGATGATTTCTCTTTTGGTGGATGGTTTTTTTCTGGATCCTATATTGCAAGATTGTAAGGTGGTAACCTATGAAACAGACTTTTTTAAATTCAATTTTGTTGTTGCCTTCATTGCTATTGTTAAGACATTACTTGATCATAAGTTTAGCTTGAGCAATATATGAGGCTCTGTGCTTGAAAGTTGGAAAAAAAGTGATTATTGATGAGCTTAAGGTCCTGTTTGGATCCCTTAGAGCTAGCTGCTATTAGCTGTGTCAGCAGGGGAAAATAGCTAACTGCTAATTATTAGCTGGATGCGGTTCATTGCTCTCACCGCCGCGCGTGCTTCCACTTCGGTGAAGGGTTCGGTCAGCCAGCCGGCATCCACATCGTAGCTTGTTGTCGTCGGCATCGTAGCTCTTCGTGCCCCAGCAGCCCCTGGAGGTGGCCCGTCAGGGCACTTGTCTTCGCAGCTGTCTACATGCTGACATTCAACTCCCCGAAGGTTCCTTCTGTCTTGAGAAAATTTTAAATGCAAGCATGGGTTTCATGCCCAGGAGAAGATATTCCAGCAAATATTATTGCATCGTATCCGGTACAGCTTCATCTGCATTCTGACCGCGCGCGGTTGCTGATCTGCACAAGCCAGCTCTCCGAATTCTCCGCGACAGCCCTTCCGTTGTTTAATCTGATGATCATCTTATCTTATCCTGGCGAGCTGTAAGATAATTAGCAAATTCATTTTTGCACTTACACATATGTCTTATTCCGTCACCAGAGGATGGCGTTTCCTGAAATGATGACATTTAGATTGATGTTGAAATCTCATCGCACATGCATTTTCGCCGTTGCTTGCCTTTGATGTTAGATCGTAATCTTAAACTGCATTGGAGGAAGCAAGAAGTTAGTTGGTGTATATTTTCAGTCAACTGTATGCAGGCATCCAAACTGAACTTGTGTTACCAGGGATGCATATATGCTATACTCTTTCCAGAAGGCACTCTTCCACAAATCCTACCGTTTGCCCAACCTGCATTGCATGAACCACCAGTAGGTTATCAGTCTAAACTCCATAGGCACACCAGGTGAACGTGATGTTTTTCATTAGTTTTGCTCATTGCTGACTCGGACAAAGCTTGAATTGAGCACGAACAACCGTCGAATTCGTGCTACACGATTGTATCGTATCGCATGACGCGTATGATGAGCAAGTACAATTAAGTACCCAATGGTCCAACAGAGTTTTTTAGTTAGGTCTCCCGAAAGTGGAAAAGATTGGGAGATACAGCAAGCACGTATAAATACACATACGGAAGACCTAGCAGAGCAACTTGCACCCCCCATCCTCTTCAATCAACAAGCAGCCGCGAGTAACGGAGGTGGCGGGGTGGCGGGGCGAGCGGTCAGCTCCCCGACCCCTCCAATGGCCAAGGTCAAGCCCCTTGCCTGCAGCCGCTGCATCGTCGTCGTCCTCGTCTGCCGTCTTCTGCTCGTCCTCGTCTGCGCGATTTATTACATGTATAAGTTAGTTCCTAGTGTCAATTTCACATATCCAAGCACCACGCGGTGCAGATTTCGTTAAAGAAAAGTCTGCTAGCTCAGCTCGGATCTTGATAAAGAAATATAACATTGACCAAGTTTATATGAGGATGATTAAAAGGTGTGAAGGCGCATGGCAATTATACATACAGAGAATTTTTATCATACGTAAGCTAAGATATATAGTTGTAGTAAATACGCCACAAAGTTTACCAACAAAACAAGGCACACGAGCAAACGCTTTAACTAATTTGGTGCCCAAGAAATGAACGCGTCGCTGTCATATCCTACACACACACACACACACTACTCCTGCCCGTCCACATCGGCGTATATACTGATCAGTTTATTATTAGAGAGAATGAAATCGGAGTGCAACAGCGCAACGCCCCTGCCCGCAACACGAGCGGCGCGCATACGAGCTGGTCGATGCGAGATTCAATGGCTGCTGGTTACTATATTACGCGATGAAAGGCGCACGCCAGCACCAGGCTAGCCCGTTTGCCGATGAATGATGGCCATCGCCGTGTCGGGCTGCCTCCTCGCCCCCCAACGATCGCATTCTCTTGTTAGGATCGGTATTCGGTAGTAGCTCCAGATGCCGTCTGCTGGTTGTCAAAAAAATATTGGTCTTGATGATTTGCCACGGTTCATACGATTATTAGAACATGAACCTTAAAGTACGAAGTCAACCATCCAAAGAAAATGTCACAGTGGCTTGAGTGATGAAAAACCGAAACTCTGAAGCTTATCTCTATCCACAACAACAAATGCAAAATATTTATGTGCTGATTTGTAATATTTTGGTGTAGCATGAGTTTACCTGATTCATGATGCTTATTATATAAGTACTCCCTTCAGACTTTTATAAAGATTAATGTGAAAGTTAAATGATTTAAATATACTTAAATAATTGATGTTAGTTGTGAGAATTTATTAAAATACTCGTCTTCAGCTCCAATTAAAAACCCACACTCTTTGTTACATAAACTAGCCAATTAATGTGTGAGCTTAAATGAGATGTGTTGATGGCAATTAGCACGCCAGTTTAAACTGCAAGTGTATTAGGATCATGCATATTGGCCATTGCTGTGTCGGGCTGCATGATTATTAGGATCGGTAGTAGCTCCAAATGTCGTCTGCTGATTATCAAAAAATTATCAAGTTTCGACCTTACTGGTTTTGCCACGATTCATACGACCATCACAGCATGTCCGTCGTCCTAAGTTGTAGACCATTCTTGCTTTTTTTTAATTTATAGATTTTACTGTAGAATTAGACATACATTATGTTCAAATACATAGTAAAACTTATGAACATAGAAAAATTAAAACAACCTATAATTTAGGTCCGGAGGAGTATGGAGTAATCCATCCAAAGAAAATGTTCAACATTTTGATCTTCATTTCTTTATAATCATACAAAGTATTTCAATAATCTCTCGTGCCTTCTATTTGCGTGTAAACTAGCCTCGAAACTCCAGATAACCTATTAAATTTCTCCAACTTACCACTGTCAGTATAATCGTTGTCGCGGTTATTGTGAATCAAGTTTTTACCTTACGCCACAAGTTAGCGAATCATGTATAAACTTAAGCTGTAAGTTATAAGTAAGGATTTTGAAGGGAGGTGGGGGACACTTGCCCCTATGGTAGATGTACCCGTTAGTATACATGCATGATTAAGGGCGAAGAACTTAAGCTCTGCAACGTAATTATCACGATCCAAATCAACAAATGTAAAGTATCCTTGTGCTGACCCTTTTTTTTAGAATTTTGGTATAGCACGAACTTATATGATATTAATAGTAAATGACATCTACTTTTGAGTGATTTTTATTATATGTATACTCTTTCCATTTAAAGGAAGATCAATGTGGAAGTTAATTGATGTTGGTTATCATGAGAACTTGTTAAAATACTTGTCTTAAAAGCTCATACACTTCCTTATAGAAACTAGACAATTAGCAATCAATTAAGTTGACAAGACACCAAACTAGTATAAATAATAAATGATATGCCAAGTATAACAATTTGTGCGGTGGATACATGTAGTCATACTTCCTGTAAAATGTTCAAACAAGTTACCAATTATATTTAGGTGGTCACCAATTTTAAAAACATTTAAGTGGTGCAACTGACGTCAAAAAATAGATTCTATGGTTGAGAAGTCTAACGTGGTATTATATCACGTCTGCATAGATTTTTTTTTGTTTATTTGTTGCCGTAGTAGACCTGGATCTCCCGATCCAACAAACCTGACCCGACCCACCCAACTCAACCTGATCTGGGCAGGCATGACCCGATCTAAAACACCATTTTACCCGAAATCCGGAAAAAACACCAACCTAACCCGAATATTACGTAAAAAATATGAGTTCAACCCGACCCGATCCGAATCCAACCCGACACCGTATGACGGGTCAGGCGCAGAAAAAACACGACCCGATGGTCAGCTCGGATCGGGCACGGGCCAAAATATTTTGACCCAAACTTCGAGAGAACCCAATCCGACCCGACAAATAATCAGTTCTATACCGTAGTAGCATTAGTGGGAGGAAATGCCCCGGCAGCGGGCAGCAAAAGGCCGAGTCTGACCTCTCGTTCCACGTTCGAACTCCATCCAAAAGCCAGCAGAGGGTCGTTCTCGAAAGCCCCTCACCCAGTTTGCGGGCGCAGCTCTTTTCCCATCTGTCCCCAGTTCCCTCGCTCCTCCTCTGCCCCACACCGACCACCACCACCCCCACCTCCGCCGACCGCCATGCCGCTGCCGGCGATGACCCACTCCTCCGCCTTCCTCCTCCCCGCCTCGACTCCCCCGTCCAACGACGCCGCCACGACGACCTACGCGCTCGTCGTCCTCAACCAGCGCCTCCCCCGCTTCGCGCCGCTCATCTGGGCCCGCGGTGACGCCCCTCTCCCTACCTCCCTCCCTCCCTCCCTCGCCCCCCTTTTGCCATTGCTAGCTGGCTTCCGGTTCGCCTGATCGGTTCTCGCCGTGCCTGACTCGTGCGCTGTTGTTTTGCTCGAGGGCAGCGCGCGTGCGCGTGTGCGCGGACGGGGGCGCCAACCGCGTCTTCGACGGCATGCCGGAGCTGCTGCCGGGCGAGGACCCCGCCGAGGTTCGCTCCAGGTGATGGGAATCCCAACTTTGCCTGTTCTTCCGTTTGCTCATCCCCGTACGTCGTATCTCGTGAGTCGTGATTGTGTGTTTGGCTAAATGTAAATGATCATCATGTGCTCGATGGAATGCACCAGAGACAACGATGATGAGTTCTGCTCTACTTGTCTGTTTGCGTGCGGATGCACCATGAGAGCGACGTAGCTGTTACCATGGCGCCAAAGAGTGCCTTGCCGAATCCGGTTTCTAGTTGCGTTGATTCCAAAATATGTTCATTGCGTGTGCATCAGCAATGCCAGTATGCCACTTTTTTGGAATACATGGCTGGTATCGTTTTCACTTTTGATAAAATTGACCCCTCACCATTATGCTGTAGTTGCTATATGTTGCCATGGAATACTGTTGGGGGCTGTTTGTTTGGGTTGTCTTTTCTTTGATACGAGCAAGCAACTACTTTAAGCTAACAAATTGCTCTTTCAGTTCTATGAAGTCACTAGTGATGTTAGAGTATGCTTGTTTTCTCATATTACGTATGTGTCTCAGAGTGTTTACAGGCACTTTTTGGGCTTTGGTAGTTTGCCATAAGTTTGGAAGACTTTTGTGCATTTCTTCTCAGATTTGATAATTGTTAAATTCAATCATGATGAATCAGCTGAGGATATTGTTTATGTGGGTATATTCCATCAGGCAAAGGAGCATGGTTGGTTGGTTTGTCATGCCTGATACTAGTTAGAAGAGATTTAAGACAGTTTGGTTTGTTGGTTGTTGGGAAGGATTCAGGACCACTTAATGTAATCTTATCTTCCTGCAGGTACAAGCCAGATGTAATTAAAGGGGATATGGATTCAATAAGGCCAGAAGTGAAGGAATATTATTCCAATTCGGTAAGTGCTTCCAGTGCACATGTATAACATATCAACGCTTTTGCCCCTGGCTCCACTTGAATATGTTTGAAATTCTCCTTGTCTGGTTTTTGTTGGCAAGCTCAAACTGTATATCAAACCACTTTGCTCCCTCTGATTCCAAACGCAAGTTGTTTTGGGACCTCTGTTGGTCAATTAATATCGACCATCAATATATCAACAATTATGTAGATTGAGAACATAAATTTGATTACTAGATTCATTGAAAATACCTTTACAACATATAATTGTTTTTATTTCAGATTACAAATGTTCATAGAAATCACTAGTCAAAGTTTCGCATTTGGAACCATGTCAATGCCCTAAAGGCTTGCAGTTGTAATCAGATAGAGGTAGTTTTATTAATCATTAGGCATATGGACTGTCCAAACTTCCTAGTCAGGAACGTGCAATGCCTTGTTTTATTGTAGATTCTTGTCCAGAGATTTTTGAATCAAGAGAAAAGAGCATTTAAGAAGTGCAAATGTAATAATGCTTGTAGGACTGTCCAAAATTTGAATTCTGCACTTTAATTTTCCTGCTATATAAGTTTTGGAATATCCTCAGGAAGCTCATGGGCTAAAGAAATTGAGCACTTCGATATCCCCTGTATGTTGCTGCTTCTGATTAACCTTTTGAGAAAATTCATAGAGGCCACTGGTAAATTGAGGAAGTGCTTGTTTCCTGATCCTCTCTCTGCTGGACCATTCCCAGTGTTACCTTACTTAAATTGCAGCCTCCCGATTCCTACAACCTGACACTTGAAGCTTTTTTGTTGACAATGACAGGAACTTTTCGTGAACTTAGCAACTGATACTTTTTTTTGTTTGATTGCAGGGCACAAACATAGTTGATGAATCACATGATCAGGACACAACTGACTTGCACAAATGTGTATCATTTATCACAAGAGATCTCCCTGTCTCAGACAAGTCTAACGTACTCAACTAAATTGATCATAAACATCCATTACAACTATGCAACATCAGCTTAACAGATTTTCCGGTGATTGCAGCTGTGTATTCTTGTTCTTGGTGCACTTGGAGGAAGGTTTGATCATGAGATGGGGAACATCAATGTATTATACCGCTTCTCAAACACCAAGATCGTCCTCCTGTCAGATGACTGTTCAATCTTTCTGCTCCCCAAGACGTATACCCATGAGATCCATATTGAGAAATCGGTCGAAGGTCCTCACTGTGGTTTGATTCCCATTGGCGGACCGTCCACTAGCACCACAACAACCGGGCTTCGGTGGAATTTGGGTAAAAACATCACACCTTATAATCCTCTTTTCTTGTATGGTTGTATGCCAACATCTAATTAGTTATGCTCCACTTTCCTCTCCAGATAACACCAGTATGAGCTATGGTGGATTGGTAAGCACATCTAACATCGTGGATGACGATAAAGTAACTGTGACCTCAGATTCTGATCTGATTTGGACGATATCTCTTCGGCATTGAGCTGAATTTGCCATAATTTAGCGTGGTTCCATGCCCAAATTTTGTCGCCTCACTGTTACATGGATCGAGGTCATATTCTGTAGCGTGGTGTGCTGTCTTCCGCTGCTTTTTGCAGCCGGATAGATGTCAATATATGTGTGAAGTTCTTGTTCATAATTGACGGTTCCACTTTATGAAGGCCTCACTAAATGCACCCCCCCCCCCCCCCCTCTAAAAAAATCAACGGGTTGGGCATCTGTTCACCGATAGTTCGAAGTTCATGATTGAAACATCTTTGTATTTTTTTTTAAGATGATCTTCTTGGCAGTTTTAGATGCATTCGGATCGGATCATCGGATATTTCTGGATAAGGAGCCTGCATCAGCACCTGGGACCCTTCGCCGACGTTTTTGCGTGCTAGGAATGTCCTAATCCCACCCTAACCGATGGCCACCATCCTTTCACTGTCACTGGGCCCTACTTGTGCATCGGATTGGACCCACACCTGATATTTTTCGGGGACTCTTCCTCTGCACCTGGGTCCCGTCACCCTCTCCTCCCTCGCTTTCTTCCTTACCAAGGCCGCGAGTAAATTTTCCGTTAGTTTGATTTGATGCAACAGCAATCGCAAGCTCGAAACTCTAAAATAATCTCTTCTCGACGCCCTCCAGTGTTCGGACCGAGCACAAACCCTAACCCTAGCCCCCAATGGCGGCCGGCGGCGGGGCTCCGTGGGCGGAGCGGGCGCGGGTGGTGGGGGCGCAGATCCGCAACAGGTTCCGCGTGGCGCCCGTGGACCGCCGGTGGCTGTGGCGGCGGCCGGACGGAAGCGTCGCCACAGAGGCGGTCCGGCGCTGGTCGGATCGCGTTCGGGCCCAGCTGCAGAGAGACCGGGGAGCGGATCAGAGCTCCACCTCGACGGGGACGTCTACTGGGGCGACGGCGAAGCCTTCGTCCAGTGCTTTGAGATTCTACCGGAAGAAAGGTAAATAATGGCGGGCTTTGCTCCAGTTTGGTTCAAATGTGTCACAGTGATGCCCATGAGTTGATACTGTATAGCTATCGGTTCGTTGATTTCGAGCTAGTGTATTCACTTCTGTATTGAAGTAGTCCCACGTGAAGCCTGATTATTTACTAGTTTTAAGTTTTTTTATCATCTCATAACAAAAATAAAAAGAAATCCTACTGATGAATCATCAAAAATAAAAAGAGATCCTACTGATGAATCATTTTTTGTTTATCAGTGGGCAAAGAAGTTGATGGTATTGAAGACTCTGTTATTTTCCGTTCACTTCAAGCATTGGCTGTTCCTCTTATTGGCAACGCCTGCTATGTTTTTATGCATGGCCTTAACTCTGTCCAGGTATTCTAGCTGAAAACAGAACACACAAATACTTTAGTCTGGTTGTTTCATTTGTCTAAACTATGAGAGGGTGTGCAGATTTATGGTGCCGAGAAGCTTCATCAGGCATTACAAGAGAGACCTAAAGGCAAGCCTCTTCTAACGGTATGGAACAGCTTAATTGCAGGACATCTATTGTGTATTTTTGGAGTAATACTCAACAAATCTAAAGGCTCTTAGGTTGTAGCATGTGTTCTCTTTAAGATGACTTTTGGCACCATTTGATTTGGATTTTGCAATAACTCTCCATTGAGATATTCCAAACACGTTAGATGCCTTCTTTACTGTATATTTCTCAACTATGCATTCTTCTAGTCACATGGTCTTCTATCTTATTTGTAATTTTCATTTACAGGTCAGCAATCATGTGGCAGCAATGGATGACCCCTTTGTAATTGCCTCCCTTCTCCCACCATCTATTATGTTGGAAGCACAAAAGCTGAGATGGACACTTTGTGCGACTGATCGTTGCTTTACAAATCCAGTCCTGTCTACATTCTTCAGGTCTGTTAAGGTGTTACCTGTTTCTCGCGGTGATGGAATCTACCAAAAGGTATCCATCTTGTGGTTATCAAGTACTCTATGAATGGTCTAAATATTGTGAAAGCATTAGTATTATTAAAGTGCTATTAGATATACTTGATGTGCTTTTGCTTCATCTCATGGGCCCCGTCAATGATTTGCAATTTGCAATGTTATTAACCTTTTAGTAACATGACTTCTGGGGAATAATGGTGGAAGTACATAATTAAATTAAACCCTAGCCTTTGCAACATTTCAGAATGGGAATTTGCAACAGGTGCAAGAGGACAATTAGCAGATGTGGATTTGCAAATTATTATAGAGAATTCCTTGGTTGAATATTAGGAATTAGAAGACGAGGGGAATAACAGGTTCTGGTAGTTGGCTTTCCATAAGGAAGTATTACACCAAACCCTAAGGGTAGTTATGTATTTTGGTGGTGCATGAGTTTGTAATGTACTTCGTTTTGCCCTCTTACCTTATATAATTTTAGTGCTTCATGCATTAATATCTCAAGTCATCTCTTTCTGATCCAAGATCATGGGGTATAGTTGATTGCATTTGGATGTGTTGAATCGGATGTACCACTAGGCATGGCCTTCTCTCATAGCCTCTCTCTTTTTTTTTCTTTGTTCAGGGAATGGATATGGCTCTTTCAAAGCTGAACAGTGGTGGATGGGTTCATATATTTCCAGAAGGAAGCCGTTCAAGGGATGGAGGGAAAACAATTGCTCCTGCCAAGAGAGGTGTTGGAAGGTTAGAAAACTGGTTCTTTCAATACTGTCCTTTTTCTAAAGAATACCGAGCCACCGTTGATTTGTTTCTGTTTTCGTTGGAAAACCTGCATTCTACTTTTGCATACAAATTTTTCCAATAAGGTTCCTATTGATCGATGTTGAGTTTTACTCAATTCAATTTGCTCTTGTTTTACCAGGTTGGTGATGGACACTGACAGCCTTCCAGTTGTAATACCCTTTGTCCATACTGGGATGCAGGATATAATGCCTGTTGGAAAGCGTATCCCAAGAGCAGGGAAAAGGGTGAGTGCCTATGCAGCTCATATTGAGTGCTATCATAAAATCTTTGTGGGATTCTAAATTATTTATTTGGTTTTCTAGGTGATTGTAGTTGTGGGTGACCCAATCAATTTCGATGATCTGATCATTGACAACAGCGATGACACTCAACATACCTCTAGAGGGATCCTGTATGACAAAGCAACACAAAGAATTGGGCAGCGATTGCAAGAACTGAAGGTTGAAGTTGACAGACTTGCAGCAGAGCAGCAATCTGAACTCCAAAATCATAACATACACAATGTGAGTGATGATGGATACCGTCTGTGGCAGCAGGTTGATTGGGAAGGATTTGGCATAGGGAACTCCATGTTATCATCAGAACCTTCAGCTGTCCAGGAGCAATCAAAGGAAGCTGAGCCTGAACTGCGCCTGGAAGTGGAACAAAGCGTTTCTCCAGCCCCCAGTGATGTTGCTGTTCCAAACTGGTTCCAGCGTCACGTGGATCCTTCGGAGCTCATGGGGTTTGCTGCCCGTGGCCTGATCAAGAATGGAAAGTTAGAGGAAGGTTACAGGGAACTCCAAGAACCAACTACATTGAACACCTGGTGGTGGTCTCAGGCCAACAATGCTGTGCCCAGATGGAGCATTGCCTGACTGAGGCCTCACCCTTCCTTTGTACATAAGTTGCGGACAATTTTGATAGATTCCAATTTCTCTCCTTCGTGGAGTTGTGGAAATTGGAGATAGGGTGATGAATCGACTGCCAGCAGTCAGCACCATACAACACAAAGTCTTACAGAGGTTGCAAGTGCCATTTGGGTTTTGGGCACTTGACTGTACTTTTTAGGTAAATGACATCTTCCATCTACTCGATGGAAATGGCCCAAATGGGCAACACCGAATTGTTTTAATAGACTTGATACGCGAGTTGCTTTCAAGTACCGGAAACACAATTACCGGAAACACCGAATAGGTTGTTGTTATGGAAATTTTTGACTTCCGTGTTTACTTTTCAACTATGAACATCTTAGAGCAGCCGCAGTGTGGTAGGAGACCGATGCCTGGTTTAGGAGAGAGATTTCCAGGCAACGGGTTTCCCACTGCAGCCACCGATGCCTGGTAAAAAAGATCTGGCACCGACGTCAGTACTCTTCTCGGTGCTCAACTTCTCCAACCAAATAGAATAATATTTCAACACTGTTTCAGCATACGACCGTTGGCTTCATGTGTTCGTAGCAACGGTCACAATTCACATACAGACATCTCTTTGCATACAAATAGACATGAACTTCTTCTCACTTGTGCATACACACTAGAATACTACAAACGACCAAACCAGCCATTGACATGGATAAGTCATCTTCAGGGAGCCTCACAAACTTTCTCAACTCCTCGATCTTTAGTTCAGATCCACAAGATACAAACACACACAGCAGCAGCACCAGAATTTTTGGCCACACCATTATCCCCTGAACTACCTGCCTCCACATGTTCATCCAAATTTCCATGGTCATTACCCACAGAATGTCAACCCATTTCCAGGTCCAAGCTATCAGAGCTTGTCTCCCACACCAGTAAGCTACCATGGAGGCCCTTTCCCAGTCAATATTGGGCAGTACCTGCCAGGAGGTGTAGGAGGTTTCGTGGCCAATGGTCCAGCATCTCTGGTGGGATCAATGGCCTTCTTTCTAGGCAGCGGAGAGAGCAGCCCAATCACCTCATTTTCTCAACTTCAGCACCAACATTGCCTTCAAATCCTGTTGACATAGAAGAGTGGAGTGATGCAAGTGAAGATGAAGCTGAAAAGAAAGGAGGGCGTATAATTTGGAATCAAGAGGATGACCTATGCCTAGTAAGTTGTTGGTTAAAAAATTCAAATGACCCAATTTCAGGCAATGGGAAGAAGTCATGCCGCTTTTGGAAGGACATTGCAGATGAGTACAACAAGCATGCACCTGGAGGTAAAAAGAGAACAGCTATGCAGTGCAAAGAACATTGGAACAAGACTATCCCTCATATTAACAAGTTTAATGGAGTGTACCACGATATCTGCAGCACATATTCTAACGGTCAATCTGAAGATCAACTCATGGACAAGGTTCGTGCAAAGTACAAAACGGTTGCCAAAAAGAAAAGACCTTTTCCATTTGAACATTGGTGGAGAGCAGTAAAGGACCAACCGAAATGGAGTAGACAATCTCACCCAGTTCAGGAGATGCACGCACTGGCAATGGAAAAACTGTCCAGTGGCATGGAAGGGGCAGAATACTCGTGGTGACCATAGAGTACCCACCGTAATGCTAGAAGCCGTTGCCTCGCAAGACCTTTGGATATGGCATGCATTTTTTGGTACAGCCGGGTCAAACAATGACATCAACGTCCTAAATCGATCACCTCTATTCACCGAAGTACTGCAAGGAAGAGCTCCAGAAGTTCAGTTCATGGTCAATGGAACTGAGTACAATATGGGGTACTATTTGGCAGATGGTATATATCCTGAGTGGGCAACATTTGTGAAAACGATCCAGTTGCCTCAATGTGAAAAAGATAAATTGTATGCTGAACATCAAGGAGGAGCACGGAAAGATGTTGAACGAGCATTTGGGGTTTTGCAAGCTCGCTTTGCCATTTTACGTAACCCAGCACGTATGTGGCAAATGCGATCACTCGCTGAGATCATGTATGCATGTGTTATATTACATAACATGATTGTGGAGGATGAAAGGGATACTTACAAAGTACGCTACGATCATGACTATAACAGCGAATATGACCAGACCTCAACTGCACCATTATCTGGATATGGACATGGACCCATTCATGAATTTTACAAAGTACTGGAGATAGAAGAAGACATTCGAGATCAAGATATGCATCGCCGACTGAAGGATGACTTGGTTGAGCACATATGGCAGCGATTTAGAGGAAATCAATCTTAGCTATCTTTTATTTTGACAATAAAATTGATGTACTTTCATTTTATCGCAGTCAAATTGTACTAGTTTACTCTATATTAATGATTTCAGTTTCCTTCATGTGTGTATGTGTATCTCGTGAGTCCTGCTCTATTCTAGCACCTATCTATCTCTACGTATTCAGTGCTCCTAGGTAAAAAAAAAAAACAACTACCTGTACACAGCTGTGAGGCAATCGAAACGAACCTGAGCTAGCTTGACGCATGGCGTTGCCGTTCAGAATCAAAGCAGCGCCGCGCGCGCCAGGCCTCGTCCTGTGGCGCCGCCCGCGGCCAGGCGTCGCCCCGTGGCGCCGCTAGCGACCGGTCCCAAACGCTGAGATTCCATCCGATTCCCTCCGGATTCATGAGCGGAATTGCTTGCTAAGCCAAGATCTGGGAGAGGGGGTCTCGATTTTGTGAGATACGTGGAAGCGAAGAGATCGATTTGGGAGATTTTTGTCCTAGGGTTCGTCGAGGAGGAAAAAGGGACGGGGCAGGGGAGGGGAATTGTTTCTCGCGCGAATGAAGTGGTGGTTGGGCCGGACTTTGTTTTTTATTCGAGACAGGTCCCACGGTCCTTTGGGCACCGACCGACTTGCTAGCACACTGCGGTAGAAAATGGATTGAAGCCTCTCCAGTAAAATGGCATTCCAAACCTCGCCTGCTCCCTCCGACCTAAGTAACTGTCTTTTTCGTTTTCTGAGAAACAATTTTAATTAAATATATATAAAAATATATTAATATTTATGATACAAAATTAATATCATAGATATTTGAACATAGTTTTTTAATAAATTTATTTGAGATACAAAATGGTGCGCGTATTTTCTACAAATCCAGTTAAATTTGTGGTATGAAAATTAAAAGCGACAGTTATCTAGAGATAGAGGAAGTACGCTCTTACGGGACAAGGGTTGGAAACTCCACTAGCAAATACCAAGTGTTCTCTCGGCTAGTAATTTCTGCAGGTTCTCCCAGCTCAGGTATCCCGTGACCATTCGTGATCCCTGCTGTTCATGTCGGTGTCGTTCACTTTTTCAGCAGTTCAGTTGCGCCATTTATCCGCTCTCACTGGCTATTTCTCTCACAGTAGGCACGAATTCAAAACTACCGAACAGATATATCAAAAACTGCAGATCTCTAATTAATTCAAGTGGATGACAATCCATTTGCCATTCTGGCCCACATTCAGTGACTCAGATGACCCCACTCTGTCATTGAGTGAGCCAATTGACCACACCTTTTATTTCGAAAAATTCGTTTACCATTTTTTTTTTGCAACGGTAAAGAAAACATCATCACAACTTCACAAGCTCCCAACGTTCACTCGCGGGTTTGAACATTTTATAGCCGTTGGACACAGCCGTGCATTCCATCCCCCCTCTCCCCACCCTCCGCATTTAAAATTCCAATCCGTCTCATCGACCTTTCCATCCCCCAACTCTCCACAAGCATCAATCGCCGCCGCCGCCGCCGCCACCTCTCCCCGTCTCCATCTCCATCCCCGAGAACCATTCCAAGAATAGCAGCAGCAGCAGCCTCCGGTGAGCTTGACCAGCAACAGGAACCCATGGCCCTCCGCGCGCTCGACAACACGATGCCCGCCGTCGTCGAGGAGCGGCCCAAGAAGGTCGCTAAGGTGGCCGTCCCCGCCCCCGCCGCCGCCGTCAAGGCCGCCTCCCCCGGGAGCGGCAAGAAGAAGAAGAAGAACGACGAGAACTCGGCGCCCAGGGCCACGGCCGCGGCGGGGGAGCAGGCTGTGGAGTACATCCCGTCGGCGGAGCTGGAGGCGGCGGCCCACCCCAAGGCCAAGGCCGCGGGGCTTGTCGCGGAGCTGGACTCCAAGGACTGGATCCGCGCGTGCGAGGCGCTCAACGACGCGCGCCGCCTCGCGATCCACCACTCCGCGCTCCTGAACCCGATCCTGTAAGCCGTTGCACCCACATTCTCGTTTGATTTCGTGGGATTTTGAGGAATCCCTGACTTGATCCGTGCCTAATCTGGCAGGGAGAAAGTGATGCTGGCGATCGTGAAGACGATGAAGAACCCGCGCAGCGCGGTGCTGAAGACGTCCATCATGGCCTGCACCGACATCTTCAACTCCTGCGGCAACCTCCTCTCCTCCGTCTCCGACGACGCCTTCGACAAGCTGGTACGTGTCGCGTCGCGTCCCCAACAAAGGAACAGCACCTTATCTGTTTGCCGCAGCTTATCTGAGTTTGCCTCTGCCTGCAGCTGCTGCAGCTCCTGCTGAAGGCGTCCCAGGACAAGCGGTTCGTGTGCGAGGAGGCCGAGAAGGCGATGCGCGCGATGGCGGCGTCGATGCCGCCGCTCCCCCTGCTGAAGAAGCTCAAGGCGTACGTCCACCACGCCAACCTCAGGGTCAGGGCCAAGGCCGCCGTCGCCATCTCCCACTGCGCCGCCAGGATGGTACGCCGCAACTCAAATCAAATTAATCCTTCGCAATTCGAGTGTAACACAGACACAATTCGGAGAGAAGAGATTCAAAATCCTTCCTTTTTGCGTGGTTGGTGCTCGCGCAGGACATCGAGGCCATGAAGGAGTTCGGGATGTCGGCGCTCCTCCAGGTGGCAGCGGAGCTCCTGAACGACCGGCTACCGGAAGCCAGGGAGGCCGCCCGCAGCGTGGTGGGGTCGATGCACGGCGCCTTCGCCAAGGAGGCCGCGGCGAGGGGGGAGGAGGAGGAGGCGGACGCGCCCACCGTGGCCGCCTCCTGGGAGAGCCTCTGCTCCCTCAGCCTGCCGCCCATCTCCGCGCAGGCCGTCGTCAAGATCGCCTCGTCGTCGCAGTAGCCACGCGTATTGCTGCGTTGCTAGCCTTGGGCTCGGCTGGTTCAGATCAGAACCCATTTTAGCCGTCGCTTTACTAGTTTGTTGCTGATTCGTTTGGTCGTTTATACATGCTATCTCGCATGCTTTGTTCTGTTTATCCCGTTGGGTTACTGCAAGTAATGAAGTAATAACATATCGATTTCACATGGCTTATCTCATGGCACCATAGTGCATTAGTGCCTGCAACATCAAGCATAAGTTTCAAGTCCGGACACGCACACACTACGATCGAGTGGAATGGCAAACGACTGCACAGGGGAGAAAAATTCAGGTTCAGAAGTAAATGTAATTCTCCTAAAACCTGCAGCATTCACTCACTTCACTGTCTACTGAAAGGACTCGTGCATTCCGATGGGCCAGTGACGTTGAGATGGGCACCGAGCTCATCCGGCAAACCCCAGCCAACCCCAATCTTCTCGATCGCCAAACCTGTCGCATCCATCCGAAAACGACGCCCTCCACCGAGCTCGGCGTGTTCTGCGCAACGGCCAAAAAACCCGGCACGGCAAAAAGAAAAAGAAAAGAAAAAGATGCAGCACGTGCGTGACCCCACCTGTCAGCCTGTCAGTGTGCCCAATGGATCAATGATTCGCCGTGTGAGAGAGCAAGGCTGGTTGGTTTTGTCTGGTGCCTCGGCGACACTCGCTGGCTCACCGGAGCACGACATGCGAGCACGTTCGGCAGCTGATGAGCGAGTGAGCGATTGCTTCAAGGAATCGGGGATCCTCCTCCTCTTATCCAATATATCCGAGCCCCGTCGGCGTCACGCAGCTTTCGGCCGCTTACTAGTACTTGCACGGCGGGTGCTGCCCCCGCCCTGTTCGTGTTGGACGGACGCAGTGGGACTGGAGGCTGCTTGGGTAGTGGGGGATCCATGGACGGAGGCAAGAAGGTTGAGCGGCCGCACGGCGATGCCGCCGAGGAGGATCCTGAACGGCAGCCTGCTCTGGTGGATGAAGACGACGGCAACCAGAAGGCGCCTCGCCGGAGCAAGCGGGTTGCTTCCCTCGACGTGTTCCGAGGCCTCACCGTCGCTGTAAGTGGCTTTCGTTCTCTCCACTTGCTCCTTCAGGCTGCCTCATTGCGGCGAAGTTCGTAGTAGTAACAAGGTTTCTGGAATTACTGACAATTGCAAGTCAGAATTAGCCCCTGGCTGTTATTTCTAACTGACAGAATCGAGAATTCTTATTGGAAATCTGGGGCAATGGATAGATTGTAGGAAGGAATCAGTCATGAGTGATGAGTTGTCAGTGTTTAGTGTTTCTGGATGTCATGTCAGCACGTCTGTTCGTCCGTGTGCAGCTGATGATACTGGTGGACGGCGCGGGCGGCGAGTGGCCGGTCATCGGGCACGCGCCGTGGGACGGCTGCAACCTCGCCGACTTCGTCATGCCCTTCTTCCTCTTCATCGTCGGCATGGCCATTCCCCTCTCCCTCAAGGTTCCATCCTGTTTCTCTCGCATTACTGGTGTACTGTGTACATGGCCTGTCTGTATCAATCGATGTCCCTTTCGACGCTTTCTTATACGCCACGACGCCATCAGTCAAGTTTGAATTCAACACGGATCAACATAAACGCATACTGAAAGCTGCTCCTCACTGATGCTGTTTCAATATTCGTTGGTATAACCTGTATTGCCACAAACACGCAGAGAATTCCTGACCGTGGTCAAGCCATCAGGAGAGTAGTCATCAGGACACTGAAGCTGCTCTTTTGGGGGATCCTGTTGCAAGGTTATTCTGCAAATGTCCTTCAAATCCTCACAATTGCACGTCTCTAGGCTCTAGCAACAAAGCTGACTAGCAATTGATGAATACATTCAGGCGGTTACTCGCATGCTCCGGATAAACTGACATATGGAGTTGACATGAAGCACGTAAGATGGGGTGGAATTCTCCAGGTATCAATGAAACCCAGTAAAATTTCATAATATCTGAATCAAAAGGAGGCTGTGTGCTATCAAGAGTAATCCGGTTCTTGCTCCTCCAGAGGATTGCTCTTGCATACTTGGTAGCTGCAGTTCTAGAGATTGTTACAAAAGATGCAAAGATTCAGGATCAGTCAAGTTCAGGCTTCTCTATCTTCAGAATGTACCTTTCCCAATGGTATGCAAGGTTTTATTTCCTTTTAGTTCTCACACTGACAGGTTTCATTTCTACATGCTAATTGCATGATCTGTGCATTTGCAAGGATTGTTGCATGCTGCATTCTAGTGGTCTACCTATCTCTTGTTTATGGAATTTATGTTCCTGACTGGGAATTCAGAGTGCAAAATGTTGACAGCCCAAACTACGGCAAAGTTTTAACAGTATGGGATTTTTCTCATAATTTATTTCTTGCGCTTCAGAAATGAGCTAATTACCAATTGTTTTGTGAAACACTGCAACTCACTGTAATGTTCCCTAATGTTTAGGTGACTTGTGGTACAAGGGGGATATTAAGCCCTCCTTGCAATGCTGTTGGTTACATTGACCGCAAAATTCTTGGCATCAATCACTTGTACCAGAGACCGGCATGGAGAAGGCACCAGGTTTGTGTTTTCTGACTAAACGCTTTGCTGTTGCTTTACTGTTATTTTCAGTGTTTATCAACTACTGTCCTGGTCCATGCAGGCCTGTACTGATAGTTCCCCACATGAGGGGCCTTTTAAGAACGATGCCCCAGCATGGTGTGTTGCGCCATTCGAACCTGAAGGGATACTAAGGTACTTGTCACTATGTCAGATTCATGCTACATCTGTTGTTTTAGCATGTTCAATGTTGAAACTTCTTAAAATGACTATAGTAAGTAGTAACTGAATGTGAAAGATAAACCTGCCTGTATGGCCTGCTGAATGGAAATTCTCATCTGCTGATTCAGGTTAACACTACTATCTCATCAATTTGCAGCTCATTTTCTGCGGTATTGAGTACGATCATTGGTGTGCACTACGGGCATGTGCTTGTCCATATGAAGGTGATTATGCTTCTCGTTTCAGATCTATATTGTGGTGTCAGAAAGCAGAGACTGCAACACGCTTACTAGCATGCGTTCTTGTTTCTGAAATTTCAGAGTCATACAGAGAGGCTGAGGCAGTGGTTTACCATGGGCATAGCTCTTCTTGTTCTTGGAATCATTCTACATTTCTCACATGGTAAAAAAAGCATAATAATAACTCATGTTTTTCATCTTCATGTGAGTGACATTACATCTGAATCCTGCTTGACAAGCAGCTCTACACATTCCTTTGCAGCAATTCCACTTAATAAACAACTCTACACATTCAGTTACATCTGCGTCACTGCCGGCGCTGCTGGAGTCGTGTTCTCCATATTCTACTTCCTGGTAATTAAATCGATATCTTACATCGGGGGTCTGAAAATTGTTTAGAAAAACAAATAAAACATCCAAACCATCCCCTGAATGATAAGTAGCATTCTTCAGAACCTGAAAATTGCTCTTGCAGGTTGACATCCTGAACCATGGCTACGCGTTCGCGCCCCTGCGGTGGATCGGGATGAACGCGATGCTGGTGTACGTGATGGCCGCGGCGGGCATCTTCGAGGGGTTCCTCAACGGGTGGTACTACGAGGGCACCAACAACACGCTGGTAAAGCTGAGATTGCAGTTTGGAACTGAAGCTTTGGTTTCTTCAGTTCAGCTGATGAGAGCAACGAACGCACGCCTGCAGGTTTACTGGGTGAGGAAGCACGTGTTCGTGAAGGTATGGCACTCCACCAGGGTCGGCATCCTCCTCTACGTCCTCTTCGCGCAGATCCTCTTCTGGGCCCTCGTCTCCGGCGTCCTCCACCGCGCCGGCCTCTACTGGAAGCTCTAATTTAGTGTACAGACACGGTGCCTCCGTTTGTCCAAATTTGTTTGAAATCAGATTTGAATTGCAGTTTCGCAGGCCCTGAATTTGACAGTAGCTGGTCAGTGTTCATGCTTGCCCCCGTGGCTGCCAGCTGAGAGAGCCTAGCATGAGCTCTCAGGGTCAGAGAGCATCATGTCATGCACGGCCCTGTAATCCGGTGGCAGAAACTGAATCTTGTCGCGCCGGCACATCGTGCATCGTCGTCCGGGCGATGAGGCGGCGGCAGTCGTCGCCGCTCCGGAGGTAGTCGGGGCCGGAGCTGGCCAAGGGCAGCCGTATGTCTCTGCTCAGGCGCCGGGGACGGCGGAGCCGCCCGCTCCGGCCTCCTATCCCGAACCAGTTGTGGGTCTCCGTCACCGCCAAGCGCAGGACCAGTACGCTCGGCTGGCCGCCGGGCCGCCGGGGCTTCAGGTGTAGCCCCGTCGTCTCGGCCGTGATGTCGTACCCGCTTGGGCTTGGCCTGAGCGCCGCCATAGCCATGGGTGAATTTGGCTGTTGGAGAAGCGGTTTCACTGCTGCTATGGTGCCATAACAAGCACGGCCATAAATCATCAACAACATCGTGATCGGACTCCGACACCGAAATGGAAACGATTTGCGGACGGAACCGGCTGGATTTCGGTTTTTTTTTTGGTAAATCCGACAGGATTTCGTGCCGCTGCGATGGATCGGCATGTACGCGATGGCCGCGGAAGACATCTTCGAGGGCTTCCTGTAGAACTGAACGGGTGGACCAAGAGCACGCTGGTAGCTAGGTTAAGAGATTATATTGTGACGAACCTGCACTTCATTTCTTTCAGTTCAGTTCATGAGAGGACCAAATTACAAGCGATCTGAGCTATGGCTCCTTTCTTTTTGCAGTTCGAATCCTTCTTTCGTATACCTACCAACCGATGCGAGCAAGACCTTTCAGTATTGCCTTCTCTTGTTCCACGCGGTTACGTTACATGGGAAGGTTCCATTCTCTCATGAGTTGCTACGAAATTATCTAGATGATGATGTCCATTCTGTATTGCCTCATCAGTATGAGGCATTGCGTGGTTTGAATGCTGTGTCATTCTTCCAATGCATGTCTCTCTTGTTCCACGCGGTTACGTCGTTACCGTAAGCCTGAATGCCGGCCTGATCCATAATTAGTATTTGAAGCAACATCTTTTCGAATAGTTTTAAATTTTGCCAACAAGAGTTCAAATGAAAGAAAAACAAATTGGAAAGATGACAATGTTGATAACAAATGCTAGTAATGTACTTCCAAATCTTGCCGGAACGAAGTTTCCAGGAAACTGCACAGTAGTTAGTTGAAGGTTTTGCGCGTAATCCCTTTGTTTAACACTTGACTGATGACCAAATTTGTGCACGCGCTTTCCCCCTGCGCCTAATATAAGTACACTCATTCTCCTCATCTTTATCTCTCCTTCCATCTCTTTGAAGGACGATGACGATCTATCAATGCTGCAGCGCCATGCCACTCCGCTACTGTCAGTGGTGTGCTTGGAGGATGTCGCAGCATCAGGGAACGACCTGGCGCTACCCGTATGCTCCTGGATACCCTTGTCACTACCACCACCGCGCCCAGGCGAGTAGCTCTAGCTGCCAGGAGAGCTTTGCCTCGGCCGCCCTGGAATCCAGCGCTGGGTCTGGCGCCGCACAACTACCTTGGTATTCCATCGATATCGCTTGGGTGATCGAGCAGCTCACGAAGCTGCAGGCGACTCGTGGATACCAGGTGGCTCACCTGGTTACCCAGCTCCTCAATTTCACGGGGGTGATCGAGAAAAGCAAGAGCGACTACGGCAACGATTGGTTCTTCCGGCTCGCTGACAACGTCAAGGAGATCCTCACTCTGGCCTACGGTATCATCAGAGTTTGGATGAACATCCCTGCTTGACCGCCCGGTTTTTTGCACGCTCCTGCATCCAATCGTCGTCTGTTCTTGTATGGCCATGTCTATGTGCACTTGTCGGCGGACAATCTTATTTCTTTCTGCTAAACGAACAAATAATTTCCAGTGTTTGTGCTTGGTTTTAAGAAGTAATAAACTAGAACTACCTATATCGGGAAAAAAAAAGTGTTTGAGCTTGATAGGATATTAGGATATGTGGAACAAAATGATATTAGGATGTGTGTTCCTTCTATCTGAATGAAATTATACTAAGCATGTCGTATTCGTTATGAAAAAGAATGTTGTTGCTAGCTGCTAATCATTGAAGCACTAGATCCCGGACGCATGGCTAGCCAATGACATATATGAGATCTTGTCGTACATGTCATTGACACAGTCTGCAGGTAGATGATTGAAAAATGGATTAGTAGTAAAAAAATGAAAATATCATTATCTCTCAAATGTGAAAATGAGTAATGAAAGCGGGCATATGAAAAAGAAACTCTACGCTGTGAAGAGCATTTAACAACTATGGCAGTTGGTAAAATTTGTTAAACTATAAATATCGCCATATTGAATCATAAGATTAGCCCGAGCACTGTACTAGTTTATGTAGTATACAACGAGTTTAATTTCATCAAAACGCTAAGAAGTTTAAAAAATATAAAAACCGAAATACTGAAGAAACTGAAAGGACACAAACAGTCTAATCAAGCGAGCCAATTCAAGCGCCGTCGACGCAGCTACTGCCAGTGCTACCAAGGCCTAGGCGGCTATGGTGCGGCCACCGTCGGCGCAGATGACCTGCCCGGTGATGTAGGACGCGGCCGGCATGCAGAGGAAAGCGACGAGCGACGCGATCTCCTCCGGCTCGCCGATGCGGCGCATGGGGACCCGCGCCATCTCCGCCTCCCACATCTTCCGCTCCACCTCCGGGTCCAGCTTCAGTCCGCTGCTGGCGACGATGTCGGTGCGGACGCCCCCCGGCGCGACGCAGTTGACGCGCACCTTGTCCTGCGCCCACTCGACGGCGAGGCTCCGGGTGAGCTGGTTCATGGCGGCCTTGGTGGCCGAGTACACGGACAGCGCCGGGTAGGAGACGAGCCCGCCGATGGAGGACACGTTGACGACGCTGCTCGCTTCGCCGCCCGGCGACGCCGCGGCGGCCGCGACGAGGAGCGGATGCGCGAGCTGCGCGAGGTGGAAGCAGGACTCGAGGTTGGTGGCCATGAGGCGCGCGTAGTCCTCCGCCGTCGTCTCCGTGGCGGCGCGGAACATGGTCTGCCCGGCGTTGTTGACGAGGATGTCCAGCCGGCCGCCCAGCTCCTCCCGCGCCGCGGCCACGAGCCGCTCCCGGTCGCCGCGCGCCGCGACGTCGCAGGCGGTCGCCGTGACGCGCGCGAGGCGGCCGTCGGCGCCCCACCGGCGCAAGCACTCCTGCAGCTCGGCATCGCCGCGGGCGCAGGTGTGCACACGCACCCCGAACCCCGCGAGCTCCTCCACGATCGCGCGCCTGCAGGACCGAAGCGAAGCATCAGCAATACGGCGAACACGCACTCACGAACGCACGTGTATAGACTTACCCGATGCCCTTGCTTCCTCCGGTGACGAGCGCCGTCTTGCCGGCGAGGCTCCACCTCTCCTCCCTGCTCCGGCCGCTCGCCGCCATGTTCAGAGCTTGCTCGCACACGATTTCGACTTGTTTTTGTCTGAGGCGAAAGGATACGTATATGGATCGCCGTCGTTGTCCGACGAGTATATATCGCATTCGTGAGCGGTCATCAAGTAGGCATGAGCCGATCCCAATTCCACTGCGTTGGATTCTCCTCCACAGGATGCGTCTCGGTGGATGCCGGCCGGCTCATGTGGCTGGTGCTTTCGCTCATTGTTTTGTCATGGAGCCCTGAACCAGGTGCAAGCAGGAAATAAGCTGATTTCTGTTAGGTTTTTTTAAGGTCAAATTGGTTTTCTAATTTTTAGAGGCCCTACACCGTATAGATGGCCAGATGGGCTAGGCCCGCTGGGCGGCATGAGGCCCGACCCTAACACAGCCCGGCATAAGGTTAAAAGTGCCTGGGTCGGCTCAACCCTATGCTCGGGCCAGTGCCTGGGCCGCAACCTTACCGGAGGGCGTCGTCCTCCTCGAGGTCTTCTCCCTCGTGCAGTCGGCGGTGCGCAGCATCAGATTCCTCTTCCGCGAGCGGCGTGCAGACGCCTCTTCACCGATCGTTCGTGTTCCCGTCATCGTCCTCTTCACCGATTCCTAGCTGATCACTCGTTTAAGTGGCTGTGACTGTCTTCCGTTGAATATGTTTACTGTTAGTCCGTGGTTGGCGGCCGCGCGCACAGGGCCGTGCCACGCCGCCGGCAGGCAGCGTAGGACGCGGACAGGATGTGGCGGCCACCGCTGAGCGGAGCGCGGCGCAGGGGATGATGGCGGCGGACGGCAAAGGCGTCGGTCCCCAATGCGGTGGCCGTGACCGCGGAGGCGACAGCTGGTGGCGTCGAACGCGACAATGACGCTGAACTGAATCCGCGTGGCGAGGAGTCACGATGCCAGCGTTGGTCCCTGAACGAGGTGCTCTGCTCTGCACCGTTGGTGGAGTGCGGCCACGACGAGACCTGGCCGCAGCCGTCGCGATCCCCAACCGTCGTCCGGTGCTAGATGAAGGAACATACATGAGACATGATCGATACTGTCTCTTTTCTTCTAGTATCATGGTTTAATATTCAACCTTTAATGTGACAGTACCACTAATGAAGAAGTGTGGGATACTCAATGAGAAAAAGAAAGCTGATGACAGTGACAGCATCCAATTCAGGACACAATTTGTTGACCCACTGGTGAAAACTACAGTGAATGGATTCAGAGAAGCTTTTGATCTGAACAATATGGAAGATGGGCCTTTCATGCGCTGGCATTAGAGGCATAAATAGACACCTCTCCAACAGCATCTTGGGGGGTGGGGGGGTGGGGGTGGGGGGGGAGTGTGGGGCTGTATCCATGTACCTGTACCTGCTATGTTGTGTGTTGTGGTGTAGTTCGTTTTCAGTTTGGACTGGTGTCTGTAGCTTGTGGTCGTTGGGTGTCTGTATGTTTAAGGCTAATTTCAGTGGGAGTTTTATAGAGATTTCATGCACATTAAATACGGTGACACATCAGCATATGTGATGACATGACATGGTATTATGAAGTGAGAGAGGAAAGGAGTTTTATCAGGATGAAACTGTGTATACACTGTTTCCAAGACTATGAAACCTATTGAAACTTGCATTGGGGGCTATAGAGTTTTATTTCATCTAACCATATCCAATCACATGCCTCACAATTAGATGTCATGGGCATCCTATGAAATCGTGAAATGAAACTGTGCACTGGGACTCCCTGTTTCATTCATGAGAATACACCTCATGGGATGATGTGGCATCTTTGGAAATAGTGCAATGAAACCTTGCACTGGGACTAGCCTAACTGTAATCCTTCTTTCAGTGTTAGATATTGTCTTCGGTTTCTTTCTCTATTTTGCTAGGTAGGAGCAGTGTCCGGAGGGGTTTCTCGTCGCCAACAGAGGGATTACCCTGAACACAGAAAGGGAATTGTCAGCATTCCTATGGAGCAGTTTCTGTCAAAGAGAGCAATTGTTTGCCGATGAATGAACAAAATTGTCTAGTACTGAACTGGAATGTAAGGGGGCTAAATGACAGGGCAAGAAGAAAGGTTGTCAGGGACCTTGTGGAGGAACACAGATGCACTATTGTATGTTTGCAAGAGACAAAGATGCAGTTGATTGATCCATTAATGGTCACAGAAACCTTGGGGATGCAATTCCAAACAAATTATGCATATTTGCTAGCACAGGATACTAGAGGGGGAGTTCTCATAGCTGCAAATGAAGACTACTATACAATAACGGCACATCATCTTGGATATAATACTGTAACCGTTAAATTGGAAGCAAGGACCACGCCTGTTACATGGTGCATGACAGGGGTGTATGGGCCACAAGGTGAAGCAGATAAATTGCAATTTCTGAATGAACTAAGAACATGTAAGCCAATGGACTGTGACAGATGGCTTCTTATGGGGCATTGCATAGGCAGGAAGATAAAGAAAGAGCTTTCCAACAGCACTTCTCTAAGCTCCTTGGAGATATGCAACTAAGGATTGCTACCTTGAACTGGGAGGTTATCAACATGCCCTCTTATGATCTGCAGGACCTGGAAACAGAATTTTCTGAAGAGGAGGTGAAGAAAGTGGTAATGGAAATGAAACAGGAGGCTGCTCCAGGACCTAATGGCTTCATAGAGAAATTCTATAGAACGTGTTGGGAAATTATAAAGGAAGATTTGATGGTTGTTGTCAACTTCTTCTATATATTATATGGGCAACATTTCCAACTACTTAATTCAGCCCATATAGCCCTGATCTCAAAAACAACTGAAGCTTCCAAAATCTCAGAGTTCAGGCCAATCAGTTTGACAAGCAGTGTGGCAAAGATTATCTCTAAAGTTCTAGCTATAAGGCTGTCACAGTACTTACCAAGTCTGGTGTCCAGAAACCAAAGTGCATTTATCAAGAAAAGAAGCATACATGATAATTTCTTATACACTCAGAATCTCATAAGGAACTGCACAGAAGGAAACAATCAGCAATTTTTCTCAAGCTCGACATTGCCAAGACCTTTGATACTGTATGTTGGGACTATCTAATGGAAGTTTTGGAACAAATGGGTTTTGGAGCCAGATGGAGGAATTGGGTATCCATTCTACTTTCCACTGCCACATCCTCAGGAATGGTTAATGGAGTAAGAACACAGTCTTTTAAGCACAGAACAGGACTCAGGCAGGGGGACCCTTTGTCCCTTATGCTTTTCTTTTCATTCTGGCATTGGAACCATTGCAAAGGTTAATTAGAATGGAACAAGAAAATCAATGGATGAAACCACTAAACAACAGAGCAGCCAAAATTAGATTGAGCCTCTATGTTGATGACGTTGCATTGTTTCTGCACCCAACAAGAGAAGACATTGACACCATAAGATACATCTTTGACTCTTTTGGTATAGCAGCTGGATTAAATATTAACTTGGCTAAAAGTGCAGCATACCCAATTCAATGCCAAGGCCTCAATTTGGAAGATGTTTTGCAGAACATGCCTTGTCCTCTGAAATCGTTTCCATGCACCTATCTCGGCCTGCCTCTAGGCCTCAGGAAGCTCACAAGAGTGCAAGTTCAGCTACTATTGGATAAAATTGCAAATAAGCTGCCTGCTTGGAAGCGGAAACTCATTGACAGGCCAGGAAGAGTGACCCTTGTAAGGACAATCCTATCCTCAATCCCCATTTACTTTCTAACTATTTTTGCACTTAGGAAATGGGAAATTAAGAAAATAGACAAGCTAAGAAGGAATTTCCTATGGAAAGGCACTGATCAGGCAAATGGGGGTCACTGTCTCATTGCTTGGAAGAAAGTGATGCTACCCAAAAATCTAGGAGGATTGGGCATTCTCGACCTGGAAAGGTTCAGTAGAGTATTGAGGTTGAGATGGTTGTGGTATGAGTGGACAGATGAAGAAAGACCTTGGGTGGGAACTCAACCACCTAGTGATCAGATTGACAAACAACTTTTCAGATCTTCTACAGTAGTAACTATCGGCAATGGAAACAAAGCAAAATTCTGGCACAGTTCATGGCTAAATGGAAAAGCTGCAATAGATATTGCACCCAACTTATTCAAATTGGCCTGGAGAAAAACAGAAAGGTCAATGAGGAACTAAACAACCAAAATTGGACTAGGGGGCTCTGGAGGATGAATACAATTGAACAAATGATAGAATTTGTGGACCTTTGGGACCTTGTACAAGATTACCAACTCAATGATCAAGAAGACTGCATTCGTTGAAAATGGACATCAAATGGAGATTACACAGCAAAATCTACATATAAAGCACAGTTCATTAGTACCCATCCACCTTTTACAGGGAATGACATATGGCGAGCACACACTGAAGGAAAGCAAAAATTCTTTACGTGGCTGCTAATGCACCAGAAAATACTCACAGCTAACAAGCTTCTAGCAAGGAATTGGCCTTGCTCTGCAATTTGCCCCTTATGTGATCAGGAGGTCGAAACAGCTAATCACGTCTGCCTGCAATGCTGTTATGCTAAAGAGGTTTGGTATCTGGTGGTCAATTGGGCTGCACCAGTATTCAGTACACCAGATGCCACTATGACTGAATTTCAGAATTGTTGGAACAAAATCTGAATCCAATTCCAACCAAGGTGAGAAGATCAATGGCAGCGATAGCAATGTACGTGGTTTGGAATATCTGGAAGGAGAGAAACAGAAGAATTTTCAACAACAAAGCGCTGCAGCCAATCCAAGTGTTTCAAAAAAAATGTGACAGTACCAGAGTTTGATGTCTAGAGTTTATGTTCTCAGTATTTTAACGTGAACAAGTAGTAATAATTGTCAAACTCTACATAGATATCATTTCTTATAAGATAATTCGATGTGCACAGACTGAAGCTGATGAGACAAGATAAAGTGCAGCTCTAATAATCGAGCCCCTTCTCCTGCAGATCACATGATCGAAATCGGTACATTGGCAGTAAGGCCCTCTGTCCTAGATTCATAGATTTTATTATGTACTTAGATATTCTCTATGTCTAAATCCATAATACTCCCTCCGTCCCAAAATAAATACAATTCTCATTTCTCGATGAGTTGAACAGTTTCGAATTTGATCAAATTTATAAATAAAAGTACTAACATTCACGTCTCCAAATAGATTTAGTATGAAAATATATTACATGATTAATCTATTGATATTTATTTTGTACGATAAATATTAGTACTATTTTGTATAAATTTGATCAAATTTAAAATTGGTTGATTTCTCGGGAAGCGAGAGTTGCATTCTTTCTAGGACAGAGGGGGTAATATCTATGTATCTACTCCCTCCGTCCCAAATTATAGGTCGTTTTGACATTATTAGATTCATAGACTTTGTTATGCACTTAGATATACCCTATGTCTAGATACATAACAACATCTATGCATCTAAAAAAGCCAAAATGACCTTAGAACGGAGGGAGTAGAAAAGTCAAAACGACCTATAATTTGAGACAGAGGGAGCACAAGGCATGCGAAAAGAACCCATGACATGATAACTGATTATTATGCATGATTTTATAAAGCTACTCCCTCTGTTTTCTAGATACATATATCTTACTATGTATCTGGACATAGTATATATCTATGTACATATTAGAAAAGTTAAAATAAATAGTAATTTCGGACGGAGGGAGTAGCTAGGATAGCTAGGATGAACTCAACATGGGAGTCAGGTACCAATTACCATTATGCATAGTCCTAGCCCTGGATCCAATTCATGTCGGAGATCGAGCAACCTGTGTTTCTGTAAACTTGAAGCATTTGAGGAAACCAAAACACAATGCCGAGCATTGGCTTGTAGAGTTCAATGATGAATGAACAATGTATCGTTCAAATCCTCTTTTGCACTCACCCAACGTGGCCCTCGGCTCTACTCGCAATGCTAGGTCACTCATATTTTGTTTGCAAAATTAGCCATGGCAGTAGCTGATAAATATGTTGTGAATTGATGATAAAGTTTGATACCTAAAAAACTATTTTTATCAGGATGTCAAATGGTAATAATACTTAGCGCAGCACCATTATCTGACACTTTTGTTCACTGTTCAAGTGTGATATTTTGCATAACAAATTATGGTCTTATTGTTGGACACGACTTGAGACAGACTCCACTGGCGAGGCATCTTTCGCTTGATCTTCACAAATCACACTACCCTTAATTCGCATACTGATGGACAACTTGAGTCATGTTCATCTTGTATCCAGCCAAGAATTCAGCCTTTCAGCGACAGATGAGTTCCATCTTCATGGAAAGAGACATGTTGAAACGGTGCGCGTGGTTGCAGCCGCGCCGTCGCCGTGCATGGGGAGCTTGTAGATGGCCAGATGGGTGCAGACGCCTGGGCGCGGTCACCACCCTCAAGGGGGCTGGAGCGCAGCCCTTGTTGCACCTCGGCGAGGATATTGGATTCAAGGCGATCTTCAACGACGAGCAGATCTGCTTCCGCCGCCGTATACGGGCGCGGTTCAAGGCAAGGGAACGGCGAACCTCACTCACCGTGACTGTGCAGTGCCGGCGAACTGTGACTGTGCAGTGCCGGGAACGCCACATGCGTGGCGAGTGGCGAGAGGGCGCTGTCCAGGGCAATGCAAGCGGAGGCTATGGAGCCGGAGATGGGCGCGGACAGGAGGAGGACGGACGACGAGGAAGAAGTAGCGATTTTCCATAGCAGTTGGGTCGCTGGTGGCGCCAACGGCGGCGAAGCGCGCCGGCGAACTGTACCGGCGGCACCGCCACCCAGGTCGGGGTGGACGGTATTTGATTTACCGTCCAGGCCGGACGGTATTTCGTTTACCGTCCGGGCCTGGGGTCATCCAGACCGTTGGATCTAAATCCTGCGGTGGAGATTTCACCTGGCGGCGTCTGTAGTACGAGCGCTCCCTGGGCCGGCACAGTTAACTTAGCCCACTCTTTTTCTTTGGGATGGAGGCCGCCGTTGCTACACGGCCTAGGTCCTGGCGTTGACGCCGATTTGTCGACAGACATGCACAAGCAGCCGCCATGGTTGCGACGCCGGCCGGCGAACTGCATGAGGGCAGCGGTGCTAGAAGGATCAGGATGTTATACTGCAAAACAGCAGCAGCATCAGGGACCTCTTATTCTGGACTCTGGAGTGCACTCACACGATAACTGAATGATATATGAACACTTCCTTGATGATTTGTAGCAACTAAAGCATGTTTTTACAGGCTAGCTAGGACGAACTCAACAAATAAAGGGGTTAGCTGTCAACTACTAATGGAAGCGCTTCAAAATGTTGCACGAGTTCCAGCAACATGTGTAATCCTGAAGTATGGGAGGAAATCAAGATACTAAGCATTGACTTGTATAGCTGTGTGAATCCCAGTAATTCTGTGAAGTATCTGGCCACGTTCTTCCATGATTCCGGCAGTTCAAATCCTTATTTTACCCTTACCGACTGAAATTAGAGCCAACAAACGGCTCTTGACGACAACCAACATATTATGTTGATTTGATCATGTTTTCAAAACGGGACGTTACAACAAGCAAACTATCAATTGCTGACGGGGGTTGTTACGCATATTAAGTGACATGTAAATTCAAATATCAACCAAAGGCATGTGGCTGAAATTTGTTTGGTCCGGATGTTTAAGGTTAATAAAATTCGAGTTCAGCACTAGAACCGACACTGATGCTGTTCGCTGTTCAGTTGTGAATGGAAAATGTATGTGCATTAGGCCATGGGTCCATGAAAAAAAAAATAGACTGTATCAGGTGGGTAAGGGAAAAAATGAAATATATTTGCATAAGGGTTTCGCTATACAAATTCTGATGTTGATCTTGGATGGTTCGGAGACAAAGTCCACTAAAAGAGAGCATGAGCCATCGGGTTACAGTTAATTTAGTTCATTTCAAGGTTTTTACTCATGGTTGTTACGCACAATGCAACCAGTGCAGCCCGTTTCGTGCAGATCACATGATTGGCACCAGGCATAGGCAAACAAGACGGTGGTGCATATGAAATGAACCTCATGATTCTGGAGTGCACTCATAATAGATGAATGATATATAAGCACTTCTCGGATGACTTGCAGTAACAAATGCAGTTTACAACTAGATCAAGGGCAGCTACCAGAGACTGTTATATATACTCTCATGCCTTATGCAAAGTTTAACTAGCTTGTGTTTCTCTTCCAAGGATCCTATGTGTGAGCCACGGAACTGAAGTATTGGAGGAAACCAAAACACCATGATGAGTGTCGATCAAGTTTGACTCCACTTACCAACTGAAATTAGAGTCTTCACTCATTTTATCCGGCAATGCCTTTGCGCCATTCCCGAAATCACCACGTGTATATGGCAGCAAACAACTAATATGCGCTTATGGAGGTTGATTTACATATTCATCACCAGATATGTCTGAGGATTATTGATGGAGATGAACAGTTATGTAGTGGTAATGCTTAGTAAACACATACAATCATTTTTCGAACTGTTAGAGTGCTTGCCGAAATTGGCTCCAAATGTGTTTCCTGTCAGGAATGAAACACATAAAAACCGAAAATATTCTCTTTTTGAATGGTGTGCCAAGGTCATATCCAACTACAAAAATTATATAGAAACAATCCCTTTCTACATCATATTCTCATGACCGAATTAAGCTTGAGTTACTTCATTGACATCTGCTGAATTTTGTACAGCACAAAGGTGCTGGTGCTAGGTAGGGAGCTTCTGTTTAGGCATCAGCAAGAGCTCAAGATTTTCCATTTGTCTCCTTCCTCTGCTTCAACAGAGATTTTTTGAAACTTGATCCCAGAGTAGACTGCATCTCTTCTGAAGGTTATTTCTTTCTTTATCTCAGTTAACTTGATCATGGCATGTTCTTGCAGCTTGTGGACTCCAACAGAGCTTGTATAGGATGCCTGAGCCTAACAGACTAAAATCGGAAGAACCCAATTCTACAGTGCAAACCAGAACTTGAAATTCAGGGTGTTCTCAAGTTTTCGATGGGAGCTGATAGCATAGAGTCCGCCAGGTTTTACATTTGAGTAAATCGTTGTACTGGAATGATATCATCACCAAGTTGACATATACACAAAGATTTAAAGAAACTGACTAAAAACAACAATGTTCCACCACTCCCCTCACACCTAAATGCTGAGCGTCTCTAAGATTCATGTCGACACTCTGTGTCCGTGAAAACATTCGCAGGTGATGCCGCGGTTCACCGTGCGTCCGTACCTGTGCCGGACGAGGCAGCGGAGGCCACGGCGCGGTCGCCCGTCAGCAGAGGCACCTCGAGTCCACGAAGCTGGACGCACGAGACTGGGAGGAGAAGGCGAAGCTCGGGAACGGAGCCCTCAGCGCCATGGAGTCGCTGCCTCCAAACAAGGCGGCGGCCGTGTGGGCAGGGGCGGATGGCGCTGGCCGGGGCCGCTCCCGGCGCGCGAAAACGCAAGGCCGGGAGGAGAGGCGCCGGCGAGCGGGGAGGTGATTCTAGCTGCTGCGGGGAAGAACTTCGATGAGGTCGCAGTTCTTGACGCAGGAGATCATCACCACCATCTCAGAGTTCAATTGACGCCGTCTCTCCTCAATGATCCTGCCAGATGTACTAAAAGCAGACTCTGATGATACGGTAGAAACAGGCATAGTTATAACATCTTTAAATAAAATTGACAAAACTGGATAAGTTTATTTATGCTCATGCCACCAATTCAAGATGCTGAAGCTATCATCAAAATTGGTGACAGTGTCACTATCCAAGTAGATAGAGAGTTCAGAACCAATACCCATACTAGTTGCATTAGTGCTTGCTGCTTGCAGCAAAGCACTTGTGGATGATCTTCTTGACAAAGCGGGAGGCAAAAGCGGGAGGAGGGGTGGAGAAAGAAGTACTAGGGACATCACCAAGTCCGAAAGCAGATACATGAGCATCACCACCACTTGAAAAAATACATCCCAAGTATTTTTTCTAACCAGAACTAGATGACGGTGGAGGCCTTTGCAATTTAACTGCACCAAACTTGTCATCATACAGCTTAAATGCAGTAGAAAGTTTAGCTCTTACATCAGTAAAGTAAGCACAATAATCAGTACCAATAAGACTAGATAACAACCTGAGCACATTTTGAAAACCTTTCAATTTAGTTCAGGATCCCAGATGAATGTAACAGAATAAAGCGTACTTAAGATAGTAATCTTTCATAGGAACTACCACATGCCTAATCAATTTATCATTCTCATAATGTTTCAGATGGTTAGCAATCAAAATAAGCTGATGCAATATAAGTGGATACGTAGGATAATAAACACCAGAAAGTAGAACAGTAGAATCATAAAACAATTTAAGGAATGATAATTTACTCTCTGCAACAGTTCGGTGATCTTCTATCAAAAGTAAAGGATCTTTTTCACTCCTAGGATAGTTAGTATCAATGAAAACATTAAATGTCTGCTTGTAAGGGATCAGATGCTTAAGCATGAGGTACGTGGAGTTCCACCTGACATCCATGTCCAAACCAAACTTTCTAGGACGAACATTCACAGCAAGGCAGAATCTCTTAAATGCAGCAATGCATTGGTTAGAAGAATTGATGAAAGAAATTGCAGTTCTAAATACTTCAAGATATCGCTTAGTCTAATGCAAGGCGGATTTAATCATAAGATTAATGATATGACAAATAAAAAGTTTATGCAAGAACACTTTACCAATATAAGCAGACAATTTGGGACTCAGTTTCTCAATAGCATTGGTATTAGCAGAGGCATTATCCAAATTAACAGAAAACACCTTTGAAATCAAATCATACTCCTCAAGCACAGCAGTCACACGATCAGCAATCAACTGGCCATTGTGAGATGCATCAATGAGCCTAAAACCAATTATCCTCTTCTCTAATTGCCAATCAACATTAACATAATAAGCAATCACACTAAGGTAATCTTCCTTAGCATTACCAAACCAGATATCAGAAGTTATAGACATAGATGAAGCACTAGTTAATGATTCAATAATCTTAGCACAACAATCATTAAAGTACTTGCTAAAATCTCTAGTGGTGGTTTGCTTAGAGACAGTAGAGAATCTAGAATTCTAAGCAAGCTTAATGTACTCTTCAAATGCAGCAGATTCACCAAAGCTAAGAGGAAGATCAAGTCTAGCAATCATTCGACATAGCTGAGTATGAGCTACCTCAGAACTGTAATCCCAGTGACGGATACTTCCATCTGAATTGAACTGGAGCAAAGACTGGAAAACACGAAGATTTGACTTCCTCGCTGGGCATTTCTCAACATGCCGGTTTAGATGGCTAGTGCCAATAGTAGATCGAGCAGTGTGTACAATGCCACAATGAATGCACTTGGCAGAGACCCTTGCCCTCTTACCATTGATGTCCTTGAAGATCTTTTCGAAATCCTTCCAACATTTAGAGGTGGTGGAACGGCTCCTCTTGGTGCTGCTGCTCACCATGTTTGGATCAGCAGCAGCTTCTACTTCACCATCACCATCGTCACCGCCATTAGCGATGTCGATTGGTTCGGCAGCGCTGCCACCGAACACCTCTTCCTGCTCTGTCTCTAGGTCACTCTCGTCATCTGGACGCTAGCCCAACATCCGAAGCTCATCATTGTAGGTGTGGCCCTAGAACTCGTTGTCGTTGTCCGTCGCCGGTGCTCTGGTCCCTCAACGAACGAGCGAATTCGGAGCCCCAGAACGGCCAGCGAGGTTGACGAACGATCGATTTACCGGAGCTCTAGTCCCTCAACAGCTTCGCGACGGCGGATGTGACGACCTGTAGAAACAAAAAGTTAGAAAGACCGGCCACCACCCACCAGAGCAAGAAGCAGATTACGGTTAGGGTTAGGGTTAGAGGTCGTTCCGGAGCACCAGAGCGACCGGTGAGGTCGACGAACAACGGATCTAGCAAGAAGATGATGAGAGCGGCTGGAGAGTGGATCTAGTCATCCAGATCTAGAGAGGTGCGAGAGGACGAGAGAGAGAGGCGGAGAGCGACGGGAGTCGAGGGAGGCAGCGACATGAGAGAGGAGTGGGCGGGCAAGCTGGGAGGCTAGGGTTTCTTGCAAGGGTGGCGGCCAACACCGGCTTCCCATCGTCAGAGTGGGAGGAGACGAGAGGGCAAGAGAGGTGTGAGAGGGTGAGAGAGAGTCGAGGGAGGCAGAGACGGGAAAGAGGAATGGGCAGGCTAGGGTTTCTGGTCGGGGAAGGCACCGATGTCGGTTTATATACACCCTCCCCCAATGGTCGGGAGGACCTGATTGGCTGATCAAACGGTTGGGGAGGGGGGGTGGTTGGTGTATCGGGTCGGTCCAAAAACTGTGCATAGCTTGCGCTAGCCTAGCGTGCCGAGGTTGCGGCCCAGGCACTGGCCCGAGCATAGGGTTGAGCCGACCCAGGCACTTTTAACCTTATGCCGGGCTGTGTTAGGGTCGGGCCTCATGCCGCCCAGCGGGCCTAGCCCATCTGGCCATCTATACGGTGTAGGGCCTCTAAAAATTAGAAAACCAATTTGACCTTAAAAAAACCTAACAGAAATCAGCTTATTTCCTGCTTGCACCTGGTTCAGGGCTCCATGACAAAACAATGAGCGAAAGCACCAGCCACATGAGCCGGCCGGCATCCACCGAGACGCATCCTGTGGAGGAGAATCCAACGCAGTGGAATTGGGATCGGCTCATGCCTACTTGATGACCGCTCACGAATGCGATATATACTCGTCGGACAACGACGGCGATCCATATACGTATCCTTTCGCCTCAGACAAAAACAAGTCGAAATCGTGTGCGAGCAAGCTCTGAACATGGCGGCGAGCGGCCGGAGCAGGGAGGAGAGGTGGAGCCTCGCCGGCAAGACGGCGCTCGTCACCGGAGGAAGCAAGGGCATCGGGTAAGTCTATACACGTGCGTTCGTGAGTGCGTGTTCGCCGTATTGCTGATGCTTCGCTTCGGTCCTGCAGGCGCGCGATCGTGGAGGAGCTCGCGGGGTTCGGGGTGCGTGTGCACACCTGCGCCCGCGGCGATGCCGAGCTGCAGGAGTGCTTGCGCCGGTGGGGCGCCGACGGCCGCCTCGCGCGCGTCACGGCGACCGCCTGCGACATCGCGGCGCGCGGCGACCGGGAGCGGCTCGTGGCCGCGGCGCGGGAGGAGCTGAGCGGCCGGCTGGACATCCTCGTCAACAACGCCGGGCAGGCCATGTTCCGCGCCGCCACGGAGACGACGGCGGAGGACTACGCGCGCCTCATGGCCACCAACCTCGAGTCCTGCTTCCACCTCGCGCAGCTCGCGCATCCGCTCCTCGTAGCGGCCGCGGCGGCGTCGCCGGGCGGCGAAGCGAGCAGCGTCGTCAACGTGTCCTCCATCGGCGGGCTCGTCTCCTACCCGGCGCTGTCCGTGTACTCGACCACCAAGGCCGCCATGAACCAGCTCACCCGGAGCCTCGCCGTCGAGTGGGCGCAGGACAACGTTCGCGTCAACTGCGTCGCGCCGGGGGGCGTCCGCACCGACTTCGCCGCCAGCAGCGGACTGAAGCTGGACCCGGAGGTGGCGCGGAAGATGGGGGAGGCGGAGATGGCGCGGGTCCCCATGCACCGCAGCGGCGAGCCGGAGGAGATCGCATCGCTCGTCGCTTTCCTCTGCATGCCGGCAGCGTCCTACATCACCGGCCAGGTCATCTGCGCCGACGGTGGCCGCACCATAGCCGCCTAGGCCTTGGTAGCACTAGCAGTAGCTGCGTCGACGGCGCTTGAATTGGCTCGCTTGATTACACTGCTTGTGTCCTTTCAGTTTCTTCAGTGTTTCGGTTTTTAAATTATCTTTTTTTCGAATCGAACCGGTACGACCGTTGCCGATTATATATATTAAAAAGAAAGAGTTCCAATAAAGATCTTTACAAGAAAAAAACAAAATAAAAACAAAATAGACTGACCCGAATGGATTGGGACATCAACGTGGGTAGTCATTCCACTCAAAACTGCCACACCCGACCGGTTGGATTGGGACACCAACTCATCCTCACCACTCCACTCACTACGGTAGCACCTACCAACATCCACGCTCATGTATTCGCCGAAACCTCCGGGCCTAACCCTGCGTTGACAGGAACTGATGGTTTTTATATTAATTAAACTGCTTAGCGTTTTGATGAAATTAAACTCGTTGTATACCATATAAACTAGTACAATGCTCGAGCTAATGTTATGATTCAATATGACGATATATATACAGTTCAACAAATTTTACCAACTGCCATAGTTGTTAAATGCTCTTCACAGCGTAGGGTTTCTTTTTCATATGCCTGCTTTCATTACTCATTTTCACATCACTAATACATTTTTCGATCATCTACACTGCAGACTGTGTCAATGACATGTACGGCAAGATCTCATATATGTCATTGGCTAGCCATGCGTCCGGGAAAAGAAGAAAGAAAATTGGTCAAGGTTCAAGAAGGATGGTTGCAACTGGATGGAAAGGGGACTGGATGACATAGAGCATTTATGGCATCATTCATGCACACGACCAACAAACGAACAACCCGTCAAAAACAGGCGCCGAGCATGTCTAGCTAGCCTACGCAGTACGCACCGGTTCTTGATTTGTACCAACCAAAGTAGATATCTTTTAAACAGAAAGCAAGGCAGTCACTAATTTTTCCAAGTGCAGCTTTATTCCGGACCCAGATTGGAAAAATGAGGAGAAAGATGCCAAGGCACTCAACTCATCACCACAGAAGTCTTGTAGCAGAATGCTGCATAGGCTGCACCTACCAAGTACGTCCTTGGCACCTGCATCGTCAATATGAGTTTTGACAGAGCTCATCCAAGTACGTCCTTTCTAATCCTTGACAATGACAACAGGCACTAACCAGGACAATTACCATGGCAGAACTCACAATGGAATTATAGTGTAGCTAACAGCACTATAATTATGGCGTTTATTATTTCTTAATCCACTGGCCATGCCACACGTAGTAAGAAAAGACTACAAACTTGGAAAGTCAACCAACTCTAGAAGCAGCTTTTAGTTGCCAAGACTTTTGTGCACATGGTCAAAGATCTTGTCCCATCAAGCGTTGGCTGTCAATCCCTTCGAGGAATCCATATGCTGGTTGCGGGTGGTATATTCCACATGCCACCATCACAAAGAGCTTTCCCCCAAGGCCCCAACCGATACTGCTCGACAAAGAATAGTCAAGTCCACGGTGCAGTTCAGCACGAAAAACTACCAAGTTGCAAAAGAACACCTCAGCTCTGATAATTTTTCCAACTATAGCTGCTCACGGTATTGAAAATTCCAAGTCAATACTGTTGGCTGCCACTTTTGGGCCGTTACACACTGTTCCAAGATCCCGTCTTCTTACGTATTGGCAATGAAAATAGAAACTTGCCTAAATGAACCTCTAAGTACCAACAAGTAGGAAAGCGGAGTTCAGAACACATGATAGGCAGCTGTGTAGGGTTTTTGAGACAATTAGAATTTCAATAAGCCCCTACTGAAGATTATATTAAAAAAACAGATGTTCAGACAGATCGAAACAACAAGGCAAAAAAAGAAAGAAACAGACCAGAAGAAACTATCAAAAGGAAAATTACAAGGCTTGGAGGCAAAGAGACATATGAGGAAGAAGGCTAGGTTTAGCTCTACGTAGCACAAGCGAGAATTCATGCATGAATCTCCTTTTGCCGCCCGGCACTAGCTCGGCTCTAGCTTGATTTGGCCCGACCCGAATAGATCCGGCACTATTAGGCCTGATGACTTTTTCGTGCCAGCCCGACCCGCTAGCACGGCTGGCACTACCGTGTTAGTGCCGGGCCAGGCACTATAGGCCAGCCACCACTCAACCAAAACTCCAAGTTAAGAAGATGCAAAAATTTTCATCAACGCAGAATTCACATCATAACACATTTAGACCACAATCCAATCCACAACCAAAGGTAGGAGAAACAATTTCAAAAGTTTGAGCTGGTGCAATGGGTACCTCATTAAAAATCTATCTATGTAAAACTCACACCTCGTGAAAAATCCTAGATAGGAAAAAGAGTGCAGCCCAACTTAATTAAATAAACATTAAAGTAGTACAAAGTTATTACAGGTCAAGTTTGAGTTACACATATGAATCATCAAGAACATCTAGATACAAATTAGCAAAACTATCTTCAAGTTCCTGACCAGGTTCTGAATTCTTGCTTCTGCAGCCTCCCAGTCCTTGACGCAAGAGATCATCTCCACCATCTCAAAGCTCAATTGACACCGCCTCTCCTCAACGATCCTGCCAGATGTACTAAAAGTAGACTCTGATGATACTTTAAAGATAGGCATAGTTATAACATCTTTAGCTAAGATTGATAGAACTGGATAAGTTCATTTATGCTCATGCCACCAATTCAAGATACTGAAGCTATCATCAAAATGGGTGACAGTGTCACTGTCCAAGTAGATAGAGAGTTCAGAACCAATACCCATACTAGTTGCACTAGTGCTTGCTGCTTGCAGCGAAGCACTTGCAGATGATCTTCTTGACAAAGCGGGAGGCAAAGCAGGAGGAGGGGTGGAGAAAGAAGTACCAGGGACATCACCAAGTCTGAAAGCAGATACATGAGCATCACCACCACTTGAAAAATATTATCCCAAGCATTTTTTTCTAACCAGAACTAGATGGCTGTAACACCCAATGTTAGTGACAACTTAAGTATGACATTAAGAAGCTAATGGTGAAATTTGGATTGAAGGAAGTTGATTTGAGCCAAAGTCAACTTTAAGCCGAAGTTGACCAAATCTACAAATTGGAGTTGCAAATTTAGACAAATTTGATAAAAATATGAAATCGAGTCTTGAGAGTATTCAGAACTCAAAGGAATGAATATTGAAGTCTAATTCAAGTCATAAACCTCTCAGAAATATAATCGAAGATGGAATCGATGAAGTTACTATGCATCGTCCGAAAACACGCAAATCTGAAAATAATATTGAGTACACAACTTTGGAGCCAATTTCTGGAGAATTTTTCTTGTAAGTGAGCAGATGTTTTTGGACATTAGTGAAATATGGTCTATGGAGAAGGAAAATGAAATATTGTTGGCCAGAGAAAGTAGAAGTTTAATATTTAAAATGAAGCCCAAAATCAGCAAATGAGCAGATTTCAGCCTTCTCGCCGAAATAATCCTAAGTCTGAAAAACAACATCGATTAGCAATGTTTGGAGCAAATTTCAGAAACATCCAGTGTAAACATTATATGGGTTCTTGTGCAAAATAGAATCTTTGTTAGTTGTAGAACAAGGATAGGCAAGGTTCAAGCTGTAGGGAAGGAGTTTGTGCAATTTAAATCGAGCTCAAATTAGGGCAGAAGTCCCTGTTTCGGAACCTGACGAAATTGAATCGTCGAGGTTCAGTTACAGGAAATTTTGGCCGAACTTCGAGCTTCAAAATCTCGATGTTAGGGTGCTCATCTCGGGTAGAGGCCAATCTATCAATTGAAGTTCTTGGATTACTCTACAAGATTTCTTAAGGGTTAGTTTAGAGATTGGATTCGGATTGGTCGATTTTGAGGTCTGAAATTCAGACGAAAAGAAGAAGAAGAAAGAGGGAAACGAGCAGAGGAGTAGAGACATGCCGCCGCCGGCATCTTGGAGCACCGGCCAGCGCGATGGCCACATCCGCGCCACGCACGCCTGCAGCTCGTCGATGTGGCCTTCATGCACGCAGTGAAAACTTGTATTTGTACCGCTCCCATCCTCATCTGTTTACCCTGCCGCCATTTCACCACCACGAAGCAGGGCACGGCAGTAGTGCCATCGCCGGCCGATTCAACCACGCCGCCGCTCCTCTCCGCAATTCCACCCGCCCAAAGCTCCGCCAGCTCCTCCTCAACGCCCCACGCCGCTCCGTTCATCAGTTCCCCGCCGGCAAGCCCACACCCACCGCATCTCCTGTCCACCTGGCTGCCACCACTGTCCTCTGGTGGGTTTCTCTGTGCTGCCCCTTTTGCTCGATTCCTTGGGTTGCGGGGCTTATCTAGGCCATGTAGAGGCTGTAGGGTGCCGCCGCTGCACCCAGAGCCGGCCGGCCACCGGCCATGGCCGCCAATGCCCGTGGAGGGCCCGACTCAAGTCGCCTCCGAGGGGGCCGCCGCCTCCCGCGGGTGCGCCCAGGCCTGGCCCTGTTGCCGGCGAGCCGCCGGTCTTGCCCGCCCCGGCGCCCTGTTGTGGCGTCGGGCAGGAAGACCTGGCCGGCTGGCCCCACGTGTTTGTGAGAGTGGGTAGGGGAGGGCCGGTAAGAAAAGAATTCAGGGGGGTTTATTCGGATAAGCTTTGGAATTTTTGATTTTAGAAATAGATTTAATTACCTGTTACACCATTTAATTCACCAAAATTCGTAGAAGTACCCAAAAATAGTGAAATAAATTTTACTAAGTTTGTTTTAATCTCCTTTATACATTAAAATTGTTAAAACTTAATTTCACCCAGAAAAATTTTGGGTGTTTATTTAGTGCCTTCAATTAAAGGTACTAAATAAATACTTAATAATTCCAAAATACATAAAATATGAAATAATTCTTTTCTAATTACAAATAAACCATAATGTATAGTAATTAGAAGTTTAATATTAGAAAATAATTATGATGCTTTTCAAAAATAAAAGAAAAGGCTTACGTTTTTAAATAAAAAGATAAAGATTAAGTATTGATTTAATGCTTTTCCTTAAAATATTTAAGTAAATGCTTAAGCTTTATAAATAAATAAAATTCTAAATAATGTTTTTATTAATTCCAAACAAATGGTTATCTATAGTTTTGCATTTTATTTTACATTAGAAATTAATTCAAATGCTTTTCAAAAATAAAAAGAAAAGGTTTAAAATGGGATAAATAAAGGAAGTTTAAATCGTGGGTTAGTCGTTATGGGTAGAGTTTTGTTGGCTTACAACTTTATTATGAAGTTATGTTGCCTAAGTCATTGTTGGCTTACAACTTTATCATGAAGGAAGTTGTATAGTCTTGTGCTTAGAAAAAATTTGCATCTCTGACTCATGCATGCATTTTATCGTAGACACTGAAGGTCGAGAAGTGGAATTTCTGGAAATTTCTGAAGAACCTCTGGAGTTTGAGGAGGTTGTCGAGTTGGTCCCTTGTGAAGCAGGATCGTCTGGAGATACTAACTTTTTTGTGGATCAAGGCAAGCCCCGGTGCATTAAGCCTATCTACTTTTGGAGTTATTATTTCACGTGTCCAACTATTGGTTATTTTCTTTATGAATGCATTAAGTCTAGGAGTTGATTGAAAACTTACTTTTATGCATAATCCAACCTTGTTATTAAGGATATCTTTGCCACCTATTCCAAATATTTAGTAAGTATCCGATGCTTAGCAAAGCATAGTCGCGCTACCTTTATCCTTTCTGAGTACCTATGGTACTCAGCAACCTAAGGTAACATTGTCATACATATGTATATCAAGGAAATGACCTATTTTGGAAGGTAGTGGACGGAAGCTTGGATGGAACCAAGAAAGGAGTCTTGAGTTCTATAGTTCCGTCTACTCGGTTAATTTGATTAAGGATCGTTCGTTGTTTTAACCAGTGATCAAGTGATATTACCTGGTTACTTACTGCCATATGGGAACCAGCAAGCCCGGTAGGTTAGTTGGCTCTCTGATTGAAAATATTTCGTACCCGTGCTTGGCATGCAGTGGAAGGGCAGTGGCGTTGCCTGAAACTCACATTGGAGATCAGGCCAGACGTGGGGTCCCATGTGGGGGTGCGTCCCTGGGTTCGAGTAGTCATATTTCCGATTGTTGGGTACAGCTAATCGAAAGGTAGTTATGTACAACCGGTACAGTTGTACATAGCTGGTAGTCGGGTATCTCTTGCAGGATATAAATCGGTCCGGATCGTCGCAATTCTCGGATATGAATGCACTTGATCATTGTTTAAGCATCGTACTGTAAGAAAGAGAAGGGAACCGTTTGCTTTGAATAAATATGTTGTATGACTTAGTTCCATCTGGTTGCTAAAATATTTTTTGTCATCTAGACTGGTCAGGTAACAAACTCAAACTGAAGTAAAAGATAAAACTAAGGTTTCACTTATAGTAAGCTCTTTCTGTAAAATGTGAGTCAGCCAATACACCATAAAGCTATCATACAGTATACAAAAAGTATTTATATTGGTTAGACGGGTCAGACTTGCTGAGTACTTCGTACTCAGGGGATCCTTTGTTGCTATTTCCAGAAACCCAGCAAGGACCCACCGAGGAGGAAGCTCCAAAGAACTAGGGTATCTTATGAGTCTCATGATACCCCCGAATAAACTTAGATGTTTAATTACTTGCCTCGGACTGGTTTATATTTTAAACTCTTAGTAATGGTTTAACTTGCACTGTTAAGTTTCTTTCAATCTATGGTTTTGTTGGCGCTAGAAATCGGCAAACCGAATCCCAGCGACCGACACACGACCCGGGAGAATCTGCTTAGCTCCTGTTCGGGTGAATGCCCTGGTGCGGTTCGCGCGGCGTGCCAGCCAATCTGACCTGTTGATTGGCAAGGAAGAACACGTGTCAAATTCAGTAACTACGATCGGCTAAGTTTCCGATCGAGGGAAGCTTATCGGCAGATCGGCCGATTTACTATGATAATGAAATCGGCTATAAGACAGCACGATCCCTGTAGCCTTGTAGGTAGAAAAATACTTAAAGTAATCGGTACAAAGCACGTAATAACAACACTAGAAAAAGATTTAATCGGCAACAGATGGATCTGACAATAGAAAGTAATAAAAGCCGATACTACCGATTTCTTAGCGGGATAACAGGTGATAAAAACTAGGAAAACAGGTAAAAACCTATGAATCTAGTCGATATCGATAACTGATGAATAAATCTAAACGAAACAACAGCGATGCGCCGGAAGTTAAAGCTTAGATATTACTCGATAAACGGAACTTACAGAATCGGCCGGAGATCAAGATGATGCAGCCCTGCCAACCCGCACGAACTCGTGAGAAAGAAAAGTGATGGCGAAGTCGCCTGCTCGAAAGTAAGTATGAAGAATAAAGTAACTTGTTGTATTGATTGATTGTTGTGTTTACAGATTTACAAAGGTAGCTATTTATAGCCCCGTACAAATAATCTTCTTAACCGACTAGAACTCTATCTCTAATTCAAACAGAAAACAAATATCTACAAGCACAATCCGTGCTAAACTAATTACTCCACGCTTCGTGGGCTGAACTCCACCTTATCCCTCCATCTTTCCAAGCCCATACAGGCCCACCTTAGTCCACCTTCCTGATCGGCCGATTTCTTATCAGCAAAGGATTGCCGATTGAGAATCTAGCGCGTTCACCCTGAAGCGAAGTAAGAGCTACTGACCGATTCTGCTTTATAGCATCTTTTGACCGATTCCGCATTATAGCATCTTTTGACCGATTTCATCCGTACTTCTTCGACTTTTTTCCTCCTTGGCGCCGATTCTACTGATGACGAAATCCGGCGTCAACACATGCCCCCCAGTTTCGGAGTAAAACATAATCTTTTACTTCGAAATTCTTTATAACCTCTCCTCCGAAACGGCCGCAGTGAAAATATCCTTCCGTTTCGCGGTCTCCCGGCTGATCATTGCAATTTTTTGAAACGGGCGCCCACGACAGCCACTACCCCGAAAAACTCGATGCGCCGGCGCGGTGAAAATTCCATCTTTACCCTTTCTTCAGGCACCCTATAAATATCATTTCACCGCAACTCATCTTCAAGCTCGCATCTCCTTTTCCAGCGCGCGCACCTCCTTCTTTCTTCAATCTTGCCATCGAAGTCTTCCAGTTTCAGCTCCAATCACTTCTTCCCCTTTCCCTTCAATGGCGACTCCCTCCGGTAATTCCCCAGCACGCGATGCTTCAGGGACAATGCCCCCGGTGGAGGTAGCACCTTCGGTAACGGTGACGACAACCGTCACTCCATCCGCAGATGAAGGAGCTTCATCAGAGATCCCAATGGCGATCCCCATTGCGACTCCATCATCCGCATCTGCATCGGCGACCACACCGATTACTCAGAATTTTATACCGGAGGTAAATACCGAATCTTTCCTCTATCGGTAACGTATTTATCTTAGATCTACTCTTTATATTTCTTATGCCCCTTTTCCTTTTTTAGGCGGTTAGACATAGAATTACTATTCATCTCACGGGTAGTCCTGGCCTTGTTTGCCTTGGTCCCATGGGAGACCCGGATCCAGCAGACCTCATAAACTTGGAAACTGATCGGATACCTTTCAAACGATCTGATATGAACTTAGATCAATGGGCCAGCACTTTTAGATCTTGGCCGAATGAAACCCCAGGTTGGAGGGAATGGTACCAACGGGTAGCCGCATCAAGGAGCGTCTCGTGGGATGAGCTCAAAATCGGCCAATGTATCAACCTTTCCCTGTCGCAAATGGAGAAAAACGAACCGCTAGTGATGGCGGCTTCCTATTTTTGGTCTGACGCACTTAATGCATTCTTATTTGGACACGGTCCCATGACCCCCACTCTGGCCGATGTGGTCCTCTTGACCGGCCTGGATGTATCCTCTCCTGACACGCCTTTCCAACTTCTGACCGTACCATCGCATCGGCTGGACACAAGAAGAATCGGCGGCTGGAAGGGCTTTATTAATGATAATAAGAAGACCGGTACTGTTGATAACAGGGAGCACACCGCTTTCCTGATGATGTGGCTCGAAAAACACCTCTTCTGTGGAAGAGCCGCCGGCCCAACAACCAACACCCAATCTTTAGCCGAGGCACTGTCCAAAGGAAGCCACATTCCTCTCGGGAAACATCTTCTGGGTGCTGTGTACCACATGCTCCACCAAATCGGGACAAAACTTTCCAAGGGAGAACCAATCGGCAACCCAGGTGGGCCTTGGTGGTTCGTCAATTTATGGTTGAACCTTTATATGAACAGGATCACTCGGCAGCCAGTGGACCGCATGACATTTCCCAATATTGAATCGGCAGAAGACCCTACCGAGCGCCGCCGATGCATGTCTTATGGTGAAGCAGCATCAGCTTTTCCAGGTTGTGCGTGTTCCGCTACAAAGGTAGCCGAGTACTTTCGGTGTTTTTATAATGGATTTAATGAGGACGCAACTATCTGGTTTCCATATCAGCGAGACATTCCCATCTTCGAGCTCCCTTCCTGCTTTGATTCAACTTCTGGCCGGTTTGATGAAGATCTCTATGAAGGGTTGATCAAGCCAGGGATCCTACCGGCCAACTTCTTCTCAGGGAAGGATGCCCCTACGTACGAATTCTACAACCCTTCTGCTGCAGCACGACAATTCGGCATGGGTCAGCTGCCGATTCAGGTGTACTTTGCTGGCAAAATCAAGTTTAGAGATGATCTCACATCTGGCCTAGATTACGGTCGGTTGCGAGACCGAATTCCAGACTCTAGTACAATTAACTTGAACGACTGGCTAGTAGCTCCATTTGCTGTCCAGCCGTTCAAACTCTGGTGGGCTGATTGGAAGCAATTCCTCTTCTGCAACTCAGCATCGGCATACTGCAATCTTCTGGACCCGACCAACATTGATCCAAACGCCGAGGTACTTCACATAGCCGATTTTTATTCCCTTTTATTCCTCTTAACACGATCGAGTACTAATGATTTTATTATTTTAGGCCGAGAATCGGATCCCTCCAACACACAGCCGCAGCGGACGACTAATAGAGAGTCATCCATACACTACTTATCCCCTTATCGGCTACAACGCCCCGTCTGTTGATGTGATTATTGGCCGATTGAAACAAGTTCATAAAAGGACCACCAAGAAGACCAGTCGCCGAGTCCGGGCTCGTACGGGATCGGCGGATCCTCCTGTGCGCGTATCGGCAGAAACTTCGGCCGTACCACCTTCTCAAGTCATTCAAGGTGCCGATACTCAAACCATGACGCAAGCTGGGGCGGCCGCCGCATCGTTGTTGTTGGAGGCCATACAGGTAAAACTGAGTTACGCTGCCTCTGATTATTATTTTGATATTAACTTTTCTTTAACCTTAAACTGCACAGAGCATCCCTACAGAAGTACCACAATCGGCAGCAGCCCCTCCAGCTATTGACGCGCCCCCATTTCCTTCCGTTAAGGTATAGAACTTCTCGTACCGATTTCCTTCGGGCATTCACGTAACGTATTTATCCAAACTTCTGACACAGGCAATCGGCACATCAATCGCTCCTCGATTGCCGATTTCTTGTCAGGAGGCTGGTCCAAATACTGCACCGATTATCGTGGAGTCCTCTTCATCTGACGAACCCATGGCGCAGGCCCCCGAGCAAGGCATGGCGACTTCTCAAGTGCAACATGAGGAGATTCGCTTCAAAATGGTATTTTTCTGTTTCTGCTTCTGTCTTAGCTGATTTGCTCTTTCTTACAGCTGTTTTATTTCTTTTCTTTATTATCTTCAGGAACAGGATACCCCCGACAACAGTCTCTTTTCTTTTGCGGTCGCCCTCTCTGACGACGAAGAAGTTGCTTCTCGCCAAGTCGCCTTGAGTTCCGTTCCTGATGACGTCCGAGCCAAACTTTCCAGCATCCGATCCCTCCTTCAAGGGGACATCGGCCGATTAGTAGAAGACGCTTCGCCGATTCGGCAGCTCTTCAATGACGTCAGCGGACGAGTACCAGAAGAGGCGGAGGAGGCCCTGGCGCCGGCGGCCTTCATCGAGTCTATGAGGATCCCGGTCTTCAGAGCCCTTCGTCACATGGCCGATCGCGCCAAGCTGACCAAGGCTCGCGAAGAGGAAGACGCTTTCAAGCGTCAGGCTCAAGAGGCGAATCGGCGTATCCATGTCCTAGAAGATTCCCGCCCGGCGATCATAGGTGAGATAGACCGTCTCAAGCGCCGGAGGGCGGAGCTTGCCAAGGAAATGGAGCAAGTGACCAAGGCAATCAGTGCCGAAGAGAACAAACTCCAAGAGCTACCCTCTGTTATTGCCGATTTGACACGGGAGACGCAACGCTTTGCTCACGAGGCACTGAGACTCCATCGCAGCGCATCGGAGGTTCCTGGGTCGGCGGAAGAAGACCAACGGGTACTTGACTCTGCCGATCAGATCCGGCGTCGGGCCATCACGGCTATCGATACCCTTCTGGGTAATCTGTAAAACACTGACCGTTTTGTACGAATCATTTACTATCTTCTTTGACCGCCCCTCGCGACGCCCTTTCTATTTATTGCCTTCTTATTACCGATGGGACGTAGCTTTACCAGATTTCCACGCATTCTTTTATAAATACCAACCTTGGCGCTTACTCCTGGTAGCATCAATCTTGGCTCTCGGTTTAACTTTTCTGCCCCTTCTCATCGGTGCAATTTCTTCGTCATGGCCTCGTCGTCTTCTTCTTCCTCTGTTAACCAGGTGAAGTCTTTGACCTCTACCTTCCTTTCTTTTTTAGACCCTAAGGAAGAGAATATCCCCCCTCATTCCTTCTTTGTTTCAGCCTCAATGTCTTAACCCCGAGCTCGTGCGCGCCATTGAGCGCATTCATTCCGAAGATCCATTAACGTCGGAGGACAAGATGCTGATCGTGGCTCACCGAGAGGAGCTCCAGGATCATATTACCACGGAGGCTCGCGTAGTCTTCGATTCCGTGGTGAGTGAAAGTAACCATCAATCTCCACCTGTCAGGAGCGATCGTTGTGGCGATCTTGAAGACAATATTGCCACGGAGGCCCGAACGATCCTGGACTTCGTGGAGAGGAACGGCAGCCGGCGACCTCCTATCGACAGGAGTCATCTACTCCCTCGGCAAGTCGTTCTTGAAGATGCGGGAGCGGGGACTTCGCGCCCTCCCGTAGATCTCCCCCGTCAAGTCGAAGCGGAGATTTCAATGAAGGCCATAGAGGAAGAATACATCCGACTCATGATAGAGTTAGGTCGGGCTGAGAGGGAGCGTAAGAAAAAGAATAATTAGTTGCTGTATTTTTTGTTCTAAGGGCGACTAAACATTTTGTCGGCCATGTGACGCGTCGCCCGTACCGAATGAATGTAATCGGCCGTTCCGGTCGACTTTATGTGTGTCTTAAGACCGAATCGTATCAGTCATGTATGATCGTGTTGATTCCTTAGGCATCGACCCATATACTTGGGTAATATCTTTTTAAGTACCTCCCATTCAGAGCTCTAGTGAATTCTTCTCCTTCTATTGTTTCCAAGATGTAGGCATTCCCTGGAGCGCATTTGCCGATTTTATACGGCCCTTCCCAGGTAGGAGACCATTTGCCGAATTTAGGATCTTTCGACCCGATCGGTAGTACTAACTTCCATACCAAATCTCCAGGGGAGAACTGCTTGACTTTGACCTTTTTATCGTACCACCTGGCCACTCTCTTTTTATTCTCTTCGATACTTATCAGAGCCCTTAGTCGCTGGCTGGCCAAATCATCAAGTTCTTCCTTCATCAGAACCGAGTAGTCATTGGCCGACAACTGATCCTGAAGTGAAATGCGCCTTGATCCTGCCCTCGACTCCCATGGAAGTACTGCATCGTGACCGTATACCAACTGATAGGGAGATAACTTGGTAGCCCCATGACAAGCCATTCTGTATGCCCACAGGGCTTCGGTCAAGCATAGGTGCCACTTCTTTGGGTATTCTTCAACCTTCCTTTTGATCAACTTGATTATTCCTTTGTTGGAAGATTCTGCTTGACCATTGGCCTGAGCGTAATACGGAGAAGAATTTAGCAATTTGATGCCCATATCGGTCGTAAATTCCTCAAATTCTCCCGATGTGAACATTGTTCCTTGATCGGTTGTTATAGTTTGAGGGATACCGAATCGGTAGACGATATGATCCCTTACGAAATCGGCCATGATAGCCGACGTCACGGTCCTTAGTGGGATCGCCTCCACCCATTTGGTGAAATAATCGGTAGCAACCAGAATGAACTTGTGCCCCTTGCTCGATGGTGGATAAATTTGGCCGATGAGGTCTATTCCCCACCCTCTGAACGGCCATGGTTTGATGATGGGATTCATGGCCGATGCGGGTGCACGCTGGATATTTCCAAACTTTTGACATTCCTGACAACCCTTATAATATTTGAAACAATCTTCGAGGATCGTAGGCCAATAGTACCCGTTGTTTCTGATCATCCACTTCATCTTATGTGCTGATTGGTGAGCTCCGCATACCCCTTCATGGATTTCTCCCATTAGAGTCTTGGCTTCTTCTGTTCCAAGGCATTTAAGAAGAACACCATCGATCGTTCGGTAGAATAGATCATCTTCGAGTAATACGTACTTGGTAGCGTGAAAGCGCACTCGTCGTTCCACCTTTTTAGCCGGATCCTTCAGGTAATCGGCAATTTCTTTACGCCAATCGCCAGCTGCAAGCTCTAAGGCCATGGCGCCTGGAATCGGCCGATACCCAGATGCGTGTTGAGCGAGTCTGTTTGCTTCCTCGTTGCGGTCTCTTGGGACGTGCTCGATTGTTGCCGATCTGAATTCTTTTAAAAGCTGTAAGCAATCTTCGTGATGAATTCGTAATATGTCATCTTTGCACTCAGCCCTTCCGGTTAGTTGATCCACAATTAGCATCGAATCTCCGAAGACCTCAACAGAATCGGCCTTGACTTCCCTCAATAATCGTAAGCCTTTTAATACGGCTCTGTACTCCGCTTGATTGTTTGTGGCGGCGGTTTCTATCGGCAGAGAAAAATCATATCTTGCCCCCCGAGGCGATATGAGAACGATGCCGATTCCTGATCCGACTCCGCATGATGACCCATCAAAAAATAACTGCCAAGGCGCTAGTTCCACGAAAGCGATCTCCGGCCCACAGTGCTGGGCGACGAAATCGGCCATGACTTGACCCTTGATGGCTTTTGCCGATTCGTATCGTAGGTCAAATTCCGATAAAGCTAAGATCCACTTACCGATTCGTCCCTTCAATATCGGCAATGACAGCATGTATTTTACTACATCATCTTTGCATACGACTATACATTCTGCCGACAGTAGATAGTGCCTGAGTTTGGTGCACGAGAAGTAAAGACACAAACACAAACGCTCCACTGGAGGATATCTTGTTTCGGCATCCAGGAGTCTTCTACTAACGTAATAGATTACCCGCTCTTTGCCTTCAAACTCTTGGACTAGAGCCGACCCAATAGCTTTTTCGTCGGCTGATAAATATAGTTTAAACGGCTTGCCCGTTTGAGGGGGAACCAGGACTGGGGGTGAGACCAAGTATCGCTTTATGTCTTCTAGCGCCTTGCGCTGTTCTTCTCCCCATACAAACTCCTGGTCTGGCTTCAACTTCAGAAGCGGTGTGAACGCCTGAATCCGTCCAGATAGATTAGATATAAACCTTCTGATGAAGTTTACCTTGCCGATTAGAGACTGTAGCTCAGTTTTGTTCTGTGGAGCGACGACTTTGTTGATGGCCGCTATGGTCTTCTGATTGACTTCTATACCTCGTTCGTGCACCATGAATCCTAAGAACTGTCCGGCGGAGACGCCGAAAGCGCATTTGTTGGGATTCATCTTGAGACCATGCTTTTTGGTACACTCTAGCACCTGTCGCAAATCGGCTAGGTGTTCCTCGTGGCTTCTGGACTTGACCACAACGTCATCGATGTAGATCTCCACCAGGAGGCCAATGAGTTTGTGAAAAATGTAGTTCATGGCTCTCTGATATGTAGCACCAACATTTTTTAAACCGAAAGTCATCACCACCCACCTCGAATTAGGCCAAGATGGCCCTGG